>NW_019727409.1:246243-277588 GCF_002891405.2 Cryptotermes secundus | reverse complement strand
TGAAATGTTTTAAATATTTGGGTAGTTTGTTAACAGATGATGGAAGGTGTACTTGTGAAATTAAATCCAGGATTGCCATGGCAAAAGCTGCATTTAGCAAGAAGAAGAATCTTTTTACCAGCAAATTGGACTTAAATTTGAGGAAGAAACTAGTGAAATGCTACATTTGGAGCATAGCTCTGTATGGGGCTGAAACATGGACACTTAGGGCAGTAGATCAGAAACATCTGAAAAGTTTCGAAATGTGGTGTTGGAGAAGGATGGAGAAGGATCAGTTGGACCGATTATGTGAGAAATGAAGAAGTGTTAATTAAAGTCAGTGAGCAGAGAAATATCCTACACGAAATAAGAAAACGGAAGGCTAATTGGATTGGTCATGTTTTACGCAGAAACTGCCTTCTAAAAGAAGTTATCGAAGGAAAGATAGATGGGCGGATAGAAGTGACCAGAAGACGTAAGAAGATGCTGGATGACCTTGGGGACAGAAGAGGATATTATCATTTGAAGCAGAAAGCTCTAGATTGCATTAAGTGGAGGAACTGTTTTGGAAGAGACTGTGGGCCTGTCGTCTGACAGGTTACTGATCAATGAATAAATAGCTGAGTGTCAAATTTTCAAGACAGACTGTACTATGGAGTTGTCTACCTCAGATTTTCAAAATGATGCCTTAATAAGTGTTTCATTGTTCATTCATTGTTCCTTGCTACCACTTCGAAATCAGGAAGTTTTTAGTTCGAGTCTCGGTCAGGGCATCCACAGTGCTGAATGGAGTCGATAGTTTTACATTCTTCTCCTTTCCTAGGAGGTATGAATAGGGCATGGCCGCTTACTTGTATATCTGTGTTCCGATTCGACACAATTTCTAACATTACAGTGAGGACCCTTCTGCATCTGTCGACCTTGGTCCTCCAAGGGATTTTCCCAACATAATTCTGTACACGTCATATTTCTTGCATTCAGGCTACCGCGACTGTAAACATCGTAGCAATAGTTCTTCGTTATGTAACATTCTGTACTACTCACACAGATGTTCCTTTCTATACTTCAGCAGGCGTCAAGCTCGGTACACCCTTTCCACAGACTGTATAATTTAAGCATATAATTGAAATGTCATATTTGTCCGTCTACGTGTCTCATCTTCAAAATTACTGACAAAACTTTAATGAAATTTAGTTCAAGGTTTCTGTACAAGAAGTCGTCGGTGGAATATATTTTAGATTATTGGTCTTAATATAAACTTCTACTTTGCACGAAGCTCACTCACTCATAGAGCTGAGCCCTTCTTGAGAAACCGCAAATTCTGCAGCTACTCAAGAACTTCCCAGCATTTTAAAGAACCCGAAAGTTCAGTAGCGTGTTCAGAAGAGCCATCCACTGGTCCCTATCCTGAGCCAGATCAATTCAATCCATACAATCCCATCCTATCTCTCTAAGATCCATTTTAATGTTGTCCACCCATCTACGGCATGGTCTTCCTAGTGGCCTCTTTCCTTCTGGATTTCCCACTAATATCCTACGTGGATTCCTCTTCTCCCCCATTCGTGCTACATGCCCTTCCCGTCTCATCCTCCTTCACTTGATCATTCTAATTATACTACGAGAAGAGTGCATGCTATGAAGCCTATGTTGAAATTCTCTTATACGTGGATAATCTTAAAAAAGGGCACATGTCTTAAGATGCAGATCAAATTTAATTTCCAGGTTTTTGTATGACAAAATTTTCGATCTGATAAATACGTAACGAAATGGGCTACAAAGCATGTGATATGTTCCGGTGTTTTAGATTTGGAAGTTTGTGTTTTTGTGCCTTGCGAATTTTGAGAGCTGTTTTCTGCTGCAGAGTTCAGCACAAAGCAGATGGATGGAACGAAGAAACGGATTCATGTTTGCAGTCAACAGGCCCAAGTAACGAAGCGCTTACAAATTATGTTTCTAACCGTCTGCTTTTACTGGTGCACGTGTTCTTGCACAACGTCAATTGTCAGCATCCCTTCAAGTCCCCACACCCCCCATCGTGACGCTAACCTCAGTTGAGTCACCCTTCAACCCTCCCACCCTCTGCTCAAAGAATTGACTTCTGTTTTAATTGGAGTGTCCAAGTGATGGATAAGGCGACCGCCCTGATTTTGCCGCGTTAAAAGAAAGGAAGTAGGGCGGGGGGGAGGTGTGAGTGCAGTGGAGTATTAAGAGGACAAGAAACTGATATGAGATCCCACTTGTTCCTGTCTTGTGGAGTTATGGGACGACAAACACCAGACCTCGATACTGGCACTGACAGAAAAGGGCAGTAGTGTTCACATCTACCCAGAGCGCAGGGCTAAGTAGGCAAGGTAGGGTGCCGCCTAGGACGCAACACGCGGCGGGGGGCACGCTGAGGATAAGGTAAAGTTGGCCCTGTGCCTGACTAATTAAGCACTACGTCATGAAGGAATATATGGGAATGGATGTATAGATACATATTTTCTTGACCTCGGCACTAGTTGGAGGTGAGTGGTCAGCTTCACGCCCCGGCTGCTTTACCCCCGGGGAAAGAGGTCCTGTACTCACTGAATAGGAGGTTAGGTGGACCCCTGAGCCGGTCTAGACGGCGTGGAGAAGAGAAAATTCTTGACCTTACCGGGAATCGAGCTACGACAATTCGGCCGTTCAGCCCGTAGCTAGTTGCATTACCGACTACGCTATCCCAGCTTCGGTACACTGAGGGACGGTATTTTTTTTTTTCTGTGGCGCTACAGCCCCAATTTGGGCTTAGGCCTACCTCCATGAAACTCTCCGTTTCACTTCGTTTTACTAGATCTTACACATTCGGTAGGACTTCTTGGGCGAGTGATCAGCTCGTCGCAAGGCCTCTACCTGTAGACAAACACAGAAAAACGCACACAAACATCCATGCCCGGAGTGGGATTCGAACCCATGATTCCGGCTTCCGAGCGAGCGAAGACAGTGCATGCCTTAGACCGCTCGGCTACCGTGACCGGCGAGGGACGGCATTTAAAAGAACATACTGTGACATGACGCCTGAAAGCCGGAATGTGACCTTCTACTAGGCAACATTTCGATAAGCGCATTTCCGTGATAACGTAGTCAACAGTAGAACTTCGGTTGCTTAGGGACGAACGTTTCAATAAGCACGTCTTCATGACAAAAGAATTTGCATGGATATGAACTAACCTATATAAGGAACCATGGAGACTCTTCAAGATTCATTCGACAGTCAAACGTCGTTCAAGGCAGTTCAAGGTGTGAGCAGGAATTCTTCGTTAGTTATTCGTCACAGTGGAAGAGAAGACGCTTGAGGTCCAGTAAGGAATGGAGCGAGTCGTAGACAATCAATGATTGTAAGCTGTAAGAACTGAGTGTAATCGTAAACAAGTATCAGTAAACCCAGTCAACAAATCTATAACCCATTGTTGTCAGTCACACTAACCCCTTATACGTGACAGTGTTATAAAGGCTCGTGCGTATTTTTGATGCGAGAAAATTCAGCGTTGTAGTTAATGCTCAAAGATACCGGTTGGCGGTAATGCACCTTCACGAGGCCACAGCAGCGGAGCTAAACGTGCTGTATCGAGAATTCTCTTTTCCTATCGAATGACGCCCAGTACATGTGAGGTGACGCAAATGCTTCTGTAAATTTTGTTTGAAATATTTTATGCGTGGAAAGATGAAAGAACTGTGGAGTTCGCTTGAGTGCAGAGATTTCGTACCATGTATCTGTCGCTGAATCCATTAAAGGAACAAGTTATTTATAACTTTCACCGACACAACTGTTGAGATGTATTAGTCCCTTCATTTTCAAACACCAACTGCCGAAGGGATGTCAGATAATTAGGGAGGTAAGCTCCATTTAAAACGCTTAGTAAACTGCCGATTAGTGTCACTAATTGCCTATCAACATTGCAGAAAATGAGACTGGCGGTAAATTGAAGTACTTATTTCTGTCTGTTAAATGGCGAATTACATTTCTATCCTCAAGCTTCTGTGGTAGCTAAGAAGGCAGCAGCTAAATCGGAATCAGCTGTAACCAAGCGAATTTTTTGCATTTTGAATTGATGGTAAAATAGGGTGAGAGACATAAAGAGAGAGAACAGTATTACCGCCTTTTCTATTTTGAATACGATTCATACCAATGAGTAGTGTGAGATTAAAATGGTCCCAAAACGACGGTTCGTTACCGCCTCTGTGGTCTAGTGGTCAGAGTTCCTGGCTACAGAGCCATAGGTCCCGGGTTCGATTCCAGGCGCTACCAGATTTTCTGAGAAGAAGTGGGTCTGAAACGGGGTTCACGCAGCCTCGTGAGGATAACTGGGGAGCTATTTCAAGGAAATAGAGGCTTCGGTCTAGAAAACCGACACAAACGGCCGTGTGGATCCGTTGCGCTGGCCACGTGACACCCTGAATTTTTCATACTTCCCCAAGTGCGTACAACTGCATTGTAATGGCTCCGTCACTATCGTTTCCAACTTCTGAAATACGTATTGTGGAATTGTGGGCTAAGTATCTTGACGATCTTGACTTAGGTTTTCCTTACAGCTCAAGCGGTTAGTCGNACTCGACCAGACCCGGGATCGAACCTGGGCCGCCGCGGTGGGAAGTCCGCGACTAACCGCTTGAGCTATGGCGCGGCAAAGGGACTTAGTTAGTCCCACCCCACTAGCAATAATAGGTTTTCCTTAGAAGGTTGAGTACGTAGTATCTGAAGCAGGCCTCACCTTGTCAGTATTCTTTGTCACCCTCTCTTTCAGTGCAGTTGGTACAACTGTCTCCATGGCGTCAAGTAATTCCATTTCAAATTGTGGTTAGGATACCATGCACTATGGCAGATGGGGACAAAGGTCTAGGAAGGAGGCGAAAGCATGCAGTACCTCCGAAACCTATGACATGATGTCATAACCACAATATGAATCTTCCCCGCCATGAAAACTTCAGATTGAGGAAACTGCGCTGCTCCGTTCAGTAACATGTCTTCATCATATCTCCAAAGGAGGTCACTGAGCCAAATTAACGGACGTTTCCCGCCCAACAGTAGTCTCTAATACCTCTGGTAGATGGGGGAAGCATTATAGATACCTCTCAGCTAGTAGAGCCGGTCTCGTTGGCTGGGCGGGACTGATGGTAAGCACCAGTGCCGGTAGGATATAGAGACTGGTAGAAATCATAGAGGGAAGCACAATGGACCAATACAGGTTTCAGTGCATGGGGAAACCCACCCTCTCCAATAACTAACTAACTAACATGTGTTTAACTCAGGCTGATAACAGTTCCCGGAAATTGCGGTTGCCAGTTTCCTTGGTGTGCCCTCGCCCATACGTCGGAGTGTTTCCAAATCACAGTGTTTCGGATACTGGTTTTGTTTCCGTCACTGCAGCGACTGAGACTAGCTCCCTCTAACGGGCATAGCGCAGTACGAATTCCCCCCCCCCCCAGATGAATATAGTTTACGTATTGCTATCCTGTTTCTGTAGATAAATTTGAATATTATCACTCCATTTACGCCTAGATCTTCAAAGGGTTATCTTGCCGTCAAATTTTCCTACCAAATTTTAAAGCATTTCTCATCTCTCCCATGTGACTTATGGCCCCCCATTTCATTCTCCTTGATTTTATTAACTAATATTCTTTGGTGCCGGTCACGGTAGCCGAGTGGTGTAGCCGAGGCATGTACTGTCTTCGCGCGCTCGGAGGCTGGGATCGTGGGTTCGAATCCCACACAAGTCATGGATGTCTGCCGTATGTATGCGTTTATTCTGTGTTTCTATTGTCCTGCGTTTAGTTAGAGGCCTTGCGACGAGCTTATCACCCGTCCAAGGAGTCCTACCGTCTGTAAAAATGATCACGAAACTGCGGTCCAAAGCGGCAGCGAGAGGGGAGGTAAATATTCTTTGGTGAAGAGTACAAATTGTTGAAGCTCTTCCTAGGTAGTTTTCTCAGACGTCTTCTTATACGTATATTTCTCTCTCTGAAGTTCAAATATTCTTCACAGCACTTTACTCTCAAACACACGTTTAGGCTTGGCTTTTTATGCTGTGTTATTTTCTATAAGGTGCAATTCGGTAAACGTACTCCGAACTCCCAAGCTGGGCAACCTCTTTCGGTTTATCAAGCACCTTCCGTATTAGGAAACCGTCTCCTTAATACGCAAAATCCTACGATCGACGCAATTAACTTAGCCAGTTGATAGAACATCATGAAAAAGCTCTAGGCAGAATAGCGAGCGAAGAATATAGCATGTTGTAACTGAATTGCGTGGGAAGGACAGAGCACTTACTGCAAGATGGGAGAAGAGCCAGAAATGTGTTCACACATGTCCTTGTTACCAGTAGAACAGTTGTTTACTTTGGGTGAGCATGCATTCCACCAGCTCAGCCTCCGAGAATTCTAAACAAAACTGTGACAGTACTTGCTTGTCTGCAGGCACGAGTGTCCCGACACATTGACGGCCACTCATGTGCCAGTGTACAGAAACTTATCTGTACTACGGAGTCATCAATGAAGGGATGTTATTAGTTAACACAACTCCGCTAAACGAGAACTCCCTTGACTTTTTGACATTTGAAGGCTCGTCACCGCATTCACAATCGCTTGCAATTGGACCCAATTCCATTCAGTCCGTCATACCTAATTTACCTAAGATCCATTCTAATATTATCCTCACATATACATACAAGTCTACCAAGTTATCCCTTTTCAAGAAAAACTACATATTTCTTGAAATGCGCCGTCCATTTGCTGTCAACGTCGCCCTTTTGACGTACCCATGTAAAACTACAATGATACTACGGTACATTTGTTTCTGTGCCCTAATACCACGTCGTGAAGACGTACAGATTTTGGGTTGTGCCTTAGAAGCCGATCTCTGTTGTCGAGGAGAAAAATCCTGCTCCTTCGGTGAATCGAACCGTGATCTCCCAACCCGTCAGCAGTCGTGTTACTGTCTCAGCTATGTAGCTCACTACAATAACAGACTTAGGTGAATACTACAAATCTTGGAGCTGCTTGTCGAAATTGATGTAAATTGAAGAGTACTGTAAATGAACGCGAATTGTTTGTGGTTGTGTTTCCTGTGATACTGAAATTCCCGGTATGGAATTCCAGCTCGTGGGGCTTGTAACGCGATAGTATGGCGCCAGACTCGAAGTTCTGCTCTCAAGTAACGACTTCCTTCCTCCCAAAACAACCCTCACTCCTCTCAAAGTCGTAAATAGTTCAGTAATGTGAGTTCCCTGCTTTGCAAAGACTGACCAAGACCTCCCACTTCGGAGCCTTCATCTTCCCTCCAAGCAGTTCAGTAAAGCAGGAGCGGCAGGCGGTACCAGGCTCCAGTCTCGGCCGTGTTACCGCCTCTTCTGAAGCTCCTCGCAGTTTTCCTAATTAATTCCTCATAGGCGAGTGCTGGAAAATGACCCTAAAAGGCTATGTAAGACTATGGTGTCGCTGTAGGCGGGCATAAGAAGAGACTTCTGTTGAAGCTTAATGGTATTGTTTGACTTCTCATTAAAGTTGCACGTTCCGTAGGATAAACCTTCGGGCCCCATAAGATGCAGTAATACAATAGGGACTTAAATTATATTAAGAAAATAAAGGGTCGGAAGACTGCGGCGCTGAAAATGGCCTTCCGGATAGCATGAGGCACACGTCAGGGAGTCAAGGAAACAGATGTATGAATTCAGCCTTTGTTCTCGGGCTATGTAACACCGGTTTTTCACTTCATAGGTTGTGTAATGTCAAGCGGTAGGGTGATTTGGGGATGATGAATTGGAAAGAAGGGATAAGTGATAAGGAAACAAGTGAAGACAACACCACAAGCTGCTAGAGGGAACAACGCACAAGCAAGGGTAAGAATTACAGAATGCGGACGTAATACAACAACGGGCTTACGAATAGAAAAACAGGTTGCCGCAGTGAAACATCCGAAGTAAAGGATACAGATCAAAACAAGTGGACGACGCCCCTTGTGAGGTGTAATAAGAATTTTACAAAATTTAAAGGAAATTTAAATAAATTTGATTGATTTAATTTAAGTAAACTTCAGCGTGTGCTATTTTAGAGCGTGTCAATTGACTGCGAGTATGACGTTTTAAATCGTGAAGCGTGCAGTCTTATATGCGACTAATGGACAATATTAGTGCACTGTAACAGTTTTAGCGAAAGTGAAAGTGTAAGAAAGAAGGAACAATTTGTTGTGTTCTTGACGGACTGTGTAGTACAATAAATACTAACGGATAATTACTTTGCCGTGAGGATGTTGTATCGACGGTAATGTAAATTCTTAGAACATGTTAGACAGAGAAAATATTAACTCACAGTTCAGACTCTTTGCCTGATACTACTAGAATGATTACGTAAACACAAGCAGGATTGGATTGGTCATTTACTATGAGAGATGAGGTATGGATACAAAGTTGGTTAGGAAGAATCAATCTCCAGGAACTAGACTTATATGAGAGGATTACGTTAAAATGAACCTTAGGGGAGCAGGGTGTAAGGGCGTAAACTGAATTCAGCTGGGCCAGAGTAGGGTACAGCGTCTTTCCTTAGTGCATATAGTAATTAACACCTCACGTTTAATAAAAGCAGTGGATTGTGTGTACGACTCAATGACTACGAACAATTCAAAGAAACTTCCGTCATACCTTGTTAGTCGTTTGGTACTGCATAATGTGATAAATCATTGAAAGTATGTAATATAGTTTACAGTGCTTGTAAAACGGCATGTGTTGCTGGTATTGTAGAACTGACCGTTTCATTTAGTAAATCCATGTATGTATACAGTCTGCCTTATCACGGTGGGTGGCAGCAATGACTCACGCCGCCAACATTTCAGAAAAAAATCTTCCGCGTACGGTGAACCCAGTCTCTTAGAGTGAGGGTTCGATTTCATCTCGAGGTATGCATATCTATCCATCCCCCCCCCCCAACGTATTCGCCGGAAACGAATACATGGAAAAAATACAGTGCAACAGGATGTCGAAATAAAATATTCTGTCTGCGTTTGTTTGTTTGTGTGTGTGTACTTTTTTTAATGCTAGTGGGGTGGGACTAAGTCCCTTGTACTGCGGCCACTTCTGGCCTATTGTACCAGCCCCAGATGATAGGTGAGGGTGATTGTGGAGCAATTGGTGGAATGAGGATTGGCAGGGGAAACCGAAGTACTCGGAGAAAACCTGCCCCAGTGCCACTTTGTCCACCACAAATCCCACTTGACCAGACCCGGGATCGAACCCGGAACGCCGTTGTGTGTGTGTAACTTAAGGGCATAGATGAGGTGCAATCACATGTAATGGCTCAAGCCTGTCAGTACTGATTTAAGAAACCTGTGAGTGTGTACGAGTATACGAGGTCAGTGATCCAATCGCGGTTCAACACCAAAGAGAAAACAACGACCTCAGCGGTGTCCTGGCCCGTCCAAAACGGGTTACCCTGGATTTCACTTACGTTCTAAAAAAATGAAGCATTATCAGACCTACTTGTTTCCTTCAAAACAGGTTACGCTGGTTTTCCCATACGTTCTCAACACAAACATGAAGAATTATCAAATATAACTGTCCCCTCCGAAGCAGGTTACGCTGTATTTCCCTTACGTTCTCAACACAAACATGAAGAATTATCAAATATAACTGTCCCCTCCGAAGCAGGTTACGCTGTATTTCCCTTACGTTCTCAACACAAACATGAAGAATTAGAAGGCATACCTGTCCCCTCCGAAACAGGTTACGCTTCATTTTCCTTACGTTCTCAACACAAACATGAAGAATTATCAAATATAACTGTTCCCTCCGAAGCAGGTTACGCTGTATTTCCCTTACGTTCTCATCACAAACATGAAGAATTATCAAATATAACTGTTCCCTCCGAAGCAGGTTACGCTGTATTTCCCTTACGTTCTCATCACAAACATGAAGAATTAGAGATTTGCCTAGAGTTGGAATTAAACAAGACTGCGAGTGACAGTTTGTTGCGCAGTCGCAGAGAGTTATGAGACAGCGATGTTGAGAGTTGATTCCATGCAGACTTGTCACGCGTTGCCATTATGCAACCGGTGTTATTATTAATTAGCAATATGTCCATGTATCTCCCCCTGCGAAATATACGTTCCACTGCCGAAGTCTACCTTCATGTACTTCAAGAGAGCGACTGTAGAGACATGATGAACTAGTTACAACAAACGTCGAACCGTGTTCGATTCCCAGAAATGCAAGAATTTTCTCCTCTCCACAGCGTCCAGACCGACTCTGGGGCCCACCTAGCCTCCTACCCTACCGGGGGCTCTTCCCTAGAGGGTAAAGAGGCAGGGGCAGGAAGGTAGAGTTATACCTCCGCTCCCCCATTTCTTCATGATATTCACTAGCTAATTAAACACTGAGACAAATTTACCTGTTTACAGGAATCCTACCCATAGCAGCCTGGCTGGTGCTGACTGGTTTTGCTGTCGGCACGTGGCAGTAAATGCCACGGCACAACCGTTCCCCTCAACTTGTCTGTTCAGTAGAGTACTTTCCTGTTGTCCCGCAGTCTGATTGACATGTTATTCTGTTTCCTGAACAGCTGAACCGGCAAATCCCTGCGACTGAACATCAGCAAGAACTGAACGGTTTCATAGAGAGCAGTCCGATATACGTGACTTCCATCCCACCCAACAACAGCAGTACCGCGGCACAGCACCTGCTGAAACAAGATACTCCCCCGCGCAGGACAGCGATCGTGCCCGGTCGGGGCGTGAAGACAGGACCTCTGAGCAACGGCCATGCTATCACCAACACTAGCAGCACAGAGGAACCCGACTCGACCGCCGAGATCGAGCTGAAACAGGACCTGAGCGAAGATCTAGTGAACAGTGTTAGTGAGTGCAGTGCAAGTACTAAGGGCAGGGCCACCTCGCCCTTCGCGAACGGCCGGACCGAAGTGCTTATCGGCCAGGATTCTACTGATGCGAGTGGTGGAACGGGCAAGCTGCGGACGACGGCCATAGTGGAGAACAGTAGTGCCAGGAAACTAGGCGTAGGAGAGGATAACCTCAACAGGTAAGGTGATACACGGATGCTGTGTGAACCGAGGCAAAGAAAATCGGTGTTTTAATTTCGTCCTGTCAAGGTATTTTTTTATTGCTACTGGGGTGGGACTAAGTCCTTTGTACTGCGGCCACTTCTGGTCTATTGTACCAGCCTCAGATAATAGGTGAGGGTGATTGTGGAGCAGTTGGTGGGATGAAGATTGGCAGGGGAAATCTAGGTACTCGGATAAAACCTGCCCCAGCGCCACTTTGTCCACCACAAATCCCACTTGACCAGACCCCGGATCGAACCCGGGCCTCCGCGGTGGGAAATCAGCGACTAACCGCTTGAGCTATGGCGCGGCCCTCCTGTCAAGGTAAGTCTGTGTGTTGTGTTTTGTACATGTACCGTCTTCGCTCGTTCGGAAGCCGGGATCGTGCGTTCGAATCCCGCTCAGGACATGGATGTTTGTGTGCGCTTTTCTGTGTTTGTCTGCAGGTAGAGGCCTTGCGGCGAGCTGATCACTCGCCCAAGGAGTCCTACCGTATGTGTAAGATCTAGAAAAACCGAAATGAACGGAGAAGTTCATGGAGGTAGGCCTAGGCCCACTGGGGCTGTAGTGCAAAGGAAAAAAAAATCCCTGTAACAGGCCATGGAGGCCATAGGCTTGTGAGACGACGAAGCTCCTACCTTTTCTAGAAAATCGGCTCACAGATGAGATTTTCAGCCTTAAGTGTGCCCTGTAATATGTATAGCATAGCATAGCACAAAAACATAATCAGATATCTGCATGTTAACAAGAAGTTCTGGGAAGAAATACTCATCTACTTTCCTTTGATACGACATGGGCCACACAGGAAAAAAAAGGGGGGAACACAGACTGCAAGGTGATCTCATAAACCTAAAAAATTGGAGGGTGATACACAGAGAGATGGACAGATGCAGACAGACACATACACAGACAGACAGTAAGATGACCTCATAAACCTCCTTTTATTTTTCAAAACGAGGAAGGTAGGCTGAAATGATATTAACATTAAGAAGAGTAAGTTGGTTGTTCTTGAGCGTTTCTTCTACTTGCAGCCTTTGAATAATTATGGCTGAATTTAAATCCAAAGTGGAAGACAAAACCTTAATAGTTAAGCAAGGAAAGTATTGACCAGTATTAATGGAATTATGAAAAAAGAATCCATTCAAGTCGGAGAAATGGCCACAACAGAGAATAATAGACACCAGGATCTAAAAGTATGAGGAAATAACTGCAGTTGCCTGTATTATCTTAGGATAATTAGTGAAGAAATTATTATATGAGAAGAAACTCATACAGAAGACAAATCACTGACAGAAGCCAGCTACTGAGCTTGACTACTTAAGTCGGTGTATGGTGCGAAGGACATTTCATTAGTGTTATGCCATACTAAAAAGTTGCTTAGCATGAAGACACTGTGAAATACTTAAGGTCAGATTAAATTGCACTGGAAGTGAAAAGTCTGAGATCCACTTTAAAGGACTTCGGGTTTGTGTGGAAAAATGCATTTACATCGTAATAATCGTAAGATTCTAAATTAAGAACGTGAAGAAAGAGGCAATAAAAGTGAAACTATCCCTGTAACAGCCCGTGAAGGCCCATAAGGTTGTGAGACGTTGAGGCTTCCACATTTTCTCTAGACAGTCGGTTCACAGATGGCGGTGAGTCTGACAGCCTTACTCACCGGCCGCCCTTTACCCCCCAGGAAGATTCCTGGTACTTATTTCTGTTAGAGGGTTGGTCGACTCCAGGGGCAGAAAAGAAGCAATACATACAGGTATATGACTAAGAAGTCTAGAAGGACTGTGTGTACCCGTAGCAGAAGGTGACCATTTAATTATTACACTGGCAATGAACTGGGTTTCATCGCTAATGCTCTCTTGATGTGAAAAATCTGACTCGAAGCAAAGTGCCTATCACGACCAAATGAATACTGAGAATCGTATGAAATCGATAAAAGAGAAATTGGTTCCCAGTCTTCCTCCTCAATCAGTGGCTGATATCGACATAAAAGTTGACAAAGCCCTAACTTGAAGTTGATAAAGCTGATTAACTAGCTTCTGCTCTTTCTCATCAAATATGTTGAAGCCACAACTATAAGAGTTGATTAAAATTTATAGGGATAACATTAACGTTATACACGTATGTTCGGCGAGTTTCTTCAGCGCGATAGCTACCAACTGCTTCTGCCAAACCCATACCATTCTGACTTAAATCCAATTGAAGCGGCAACAGGACATCTGGCAGTGCCCTAACTGAGGTTTAAGTTGCCTCCAGTTAGAGAAATTTGTAAGAATAAAAGTACTCATGTGACGGAAGAAGACCGGACACCGTTGTGTGGAAAGGTGAAACAAATCGATAGAGAGTATACGGAAACGGAGTGTCTGTCGATGATATAACAGAGAAATTAGTCATCTCATTGGTGAGCGGTAGTAGTAACGGAAGTGAGAGTAGTGACTGGAGCAATTCTTTCTATTAAAATATCCGTTTATTTTTCCCCCTTTGGCTCTACAGCCCCAATTTGGGCCTTGGCCTTCCTCTATGAAACTCTCCGTTTCACTTCGGTTTACTAGATCTTAGATATTCGGTATAATTCCTCGGGCGGATGATCAGCTCGTCGCAAGGCCTCTACATGTACACAATCACAGAAAAACGCACACATACACTCATTGAACATCCATGCCCTGAGTGGGATTCGAACCCACGATCCCGGCTTCCGAGCGAGCGAAGACAGTGCATACCTTAGACCGCTCGACTACCGTGGCCGGCTATCCATTTCGTTACTGTTCTTAATTTCAGTATCGTTCATTAATATTTGAATTTCTGATTATATGTCTTATATGTTTATGTTTTTCATTCGGGAATATTAGTAAAAAACGAAAGTAACAAGTTTGTAAAAATGAAAATAAATGTTGAGGCCGATGGCTGGGGACAGGCACGATGTTTTCAGCCGGCATCTGATCGGATCCAAGGTCAAGGTTTCGGATTCAATCCGGTGGCCGTCTTCAGATAGCACAGGAAGGGACTGAAATATCGAAATATCTCGTATGGAAGTAAGTTGTGAAGATGTGAATGGGGTGGAACAGGCATAGGGGATGATCGTGTAGTTGGATCTTGCGATAACGGTGATGGATTATCTGGTTCTTTAACAATAAACATCTCTAAAATGCGTGAATAATTATCAGGCGTTTGGGAGTGTCTAAAGTTCGTTAGTTACAAATCACAGTCATTTAGTGGTTAATATGCTGTGTCTGGTATATTCAAATATTGGCTGAGCTGTTTAATAATCGTATTGATAGTATATATTGTCAAGTATAGGGTGATACGCGTGACAAATAACGGGCTATAGTTCGGATGATGGGATTTATTAGCGCTTCGTTTACAGAGCTATCGCTGATTTACATAATTACAGTTCACCGTTGCACACGCACTAGGAATCTCCGTCTTCACTAGTTATCTCCTGGCAACGGATCTCAACACAGAAACTAGCACTTCAAATCAGTATGAAGTCTTCAGTCACTCTGCACTACTCTGTCCTAATCTGTACTCAGTTAATCTTCACAATTCACTAAGGACACATTCCATTCTCGTCCTTGTACTGTCAATTGCTGTACCCTCGTGGACTCTTTTTCGTGACAGCTTCGTGTCCTTGACTCACGGCTTCTCAGCTATGGCTAACTGCAAACAATCTTCACTGTCCCCTATGAAACTTCTGTGCGGACCTACAGAAAACACGTCTTGTGGTCTCTTTCCATTGTGTGACGTCACTACCTACGCGGAAGTGTGCTTACTGAGCCGTTGCCTAGTAACGGGTTGTATAACTCCGCTGTTTTCTTGCTGCGAGCGTGTATTACATTAGCGACGGCTGTTCTTGTGCCTCAACAGTTTTTGCATGGAGTAAATACTCCACAGTATGTTGATGTGAAGCTTTCACTGCGATTAAGGTTAATAACATCTTCTTAGGCTATCAGTCGTGTCAGCTGGTTAAAAAAATACCGACGTTTCAGGAAACGTCAGGATCAGATAATGGGGGCAGAGTCCCTCAAGAGTCGATAATACGTATTTAGACAACTGGCACGCCTGATAACCCTAGATTTTATTAACTGCCGTAATTATTTGAAAGAACAAGATACATTATCGAGAGAATGTCTTATTAATTTGGAGACAAAAATTCTGTTATATTTGTTACTCTCTTCTGTTGCAATTAAGCCGAGTTTGGATGTGATTACAGATATTAATGTCCGCTAGCGTTTATATATGTAGCGTGAGTCTTAACGTTTACTGCACGCGACTGAAATGGCAGTGTCTCATTCGCTGTCTCTTGACGTCATTTTCGCCGTTTGACCATACTGTCTTCCAGACGTCGTTGGGTGCACCTCGTAGAGGATCAGAATGCCCGGCACGTGTCGCCAGGATGGAATGCCTGCCGCTCATTGTAATTAGAACTATGTCCTGTAAGGGATGATAGAAGAGTTAGGGGCGTGCCTCCGAGCGTTTTCCTTTCGACAAAACATTTAATACTGTCTGTCCCATGAATGATATATCTCACCTAGAAGCCCTGGCCCTTCTGGCATAAACGACTTTGATGTTTAAGAAGATCATTAAAAGAAATATGTCCCTCGTTCTGTCAACAGCTAAAGGGAACTGTCTTTGTGAATTAACTAACTGAACTCCATGGAGACGAGCCCTTCTTGAGAAGCCGCCAGTTTTGCTGATGCTCAAAAATTTCCCAATATTTTGTGGAACCCAAAGGTTCATTTCAGTGTTCACAAGAGCCCTCCACTGGTCCTTATCATGAGCCAGATCAGTCCTCTCCATACGACCCCATACTATCTTTCTAAGATGTAGTTTAATATTATCCACTCATATCTTGGTCTTCCTAGTAGAGATTTGTGAGCAATAGAAAAATACGTTGCCGTAGAGTCAACCATAATAGAATTAAAGGGGTTTTAAGAATATAAACTTAATTGGAAAGGGTCAGTACCGTCAGACCAGAAGGATTTCATGTTATAAATTGCATAGTCACTTAGAGATAGAGTAACCTTGATTATGGGCCGCGCCATAGCCCAAGCGGTTAGTCGCTGGCTTCCCACCGCGGCGGCCCGGGTTCGATCCCGGGGTCTGGTCAAGTGGGATTTGTGGTGGACAAAGTGGAGCTGGGGCAGGTTTTCTCCGAGTACTTAGGTTTCCCCTGCCAATCTTCATTCCACCAATTGCTTCACAATCACCCTCACCTATCATCTGGTGCTGGTACAATAGGCCAGAAGTGGCCGCAGTACAAGGGACTTAGTCCCACCCCACTAGCAATAAAAAAAACTGGCTTATAATGAAATCCATGGGAACCTGAAAATACTTCCGTTTGAGACAGACATACAGACTGGTTCTCGGCCAACGAGCACATATTAAACAATATAACTATTTGTTATAAAATGTAAATATATGTAGCTTTTAGCTTATTGATTGATTCTGATATGGCCTTTCCTCCAAACTCTAAAGCAGCCGTTATTAATGTCATTTCAACTGCTACAGTTCGGCTATCCTCTTGTTAGTTACAGTGTACTACTCTGGTCCATATAAGAGTGTGGGTAGCTACAGCCATTAATAGGGAGTCTGTATATTCTTGCTTCATGAATCAGACTTACTGTAATTGTGCCACACGCTGAGTCTGTTAGACATTACTTAATTTCATGTTAAATTCACTCATATGGTTAAGATCTACATTGTCGTTATCCTAGGTATTTAGAAGTATGATGTATCCAGTTGAGTCGAATTTCAACACAGTTTTAGCGTGTAACCATTTTCAACAATTAAATCAATCAACACAGTATGAAATGTGAATAGATATTATACAGAAAGTGTCTCAAAATGTACATCCCCCACCCTTGCAAGAATCTGAGAACGGCAATAACGGTATGAAGTGCAGTTTTGTGATGGAATCAGGAGGAGGATAACCTAATTCTGCCGCATGTTTTGTATTGATATGATGCATGGTCTCGTATTTTGAAGGAACAATCTTATAAACATTCGAAAAGAAAGTGCTGAGGGAAATGTTCAGACCTGAAAGCACGGTTCCATTAATGCAGCACTATCTTGCGACTGATACACGCTGAGGCCGCAGCGACGGACGCAATAAGGATGCAGCTGCTGCAGAATGTGGCGTCGGTTCCGAACGTCATTAGGGAAATGGGATTGCTTTACATATTAAGGGAACAGTAAAGGCGTGAATAAATCATTTGTAAGATCTGAGGTTTTCACGGCGGTGACTATGAAGAATTCCGTCTTCTGGGATGTGGCGCCGTGTAGATATTTTGTGAACCGACGTTTCGGAGGGATTTATCTCCTCCATCTTCAGGATAGAAAAATCCGCGAGCGAGGAACTAGCGTGAGCAGGTGGCTGCAGGCTGCCAGGTTTCACTGTTGCAGCAGATCCGTACTTTTTCTTTTTATTGCTAGTGGGGTGGGGCTAAGTCCCTTGTACTGCGGCCACTTCTGGCCTATTGTACCAGCCCCAGATGATAGGTGAGGATTTTTGTGGAGCAATTGATGGAATAAATATTGGCACTCGGAGAAAACCTGCTCCAACGCCACTCTGGCCACCATAAATCCCACTTGACCAGACTCTGGATCGAAACCGGGCCGCCGCGGTGGGAAGCCAGCGACTAACCGCTTGAGCTATGGCGCGGCCCTAGAACCGTACCTTAAAAAAATATGAAGTGAAAAATGTAGGATATTGCATAACGAATAATAACTCCATGCAGCTGAGCCCTTCCTGAGAAGTAGCCAGTCGCTCAGCTACTAAAGAATTTCCCGCAATTTTACGGAACCTAAAGATTCATTATCGTGTTCACAAAAGCCGTCCATTGGTCTCTATCCCAAGTCATATTAATCCAGTCCATATAATTCCATCCAAATTCTCTAAGGTCCATTTTAATATTATCTTATCATCTACGTCCAGGTCCACAAAGAATTCAGTTTCTTTGTAAAGTGAGTGATTCTCAGCTTCTCAAGAAGTTCGTGAGTTTGTTAATTAGTCAGCTAATTAGAATGTTCAGTGAGATAACGTAAAGGTAAAGCTATCCGTAGGGTTGTGAGACGTCGAGGCTCCCACTTTTTCTGTAAACAGCTCACAGATGGCGGTAAGGTTGTCAGCCTTACGCGCCGGCCGTCCTTTACCCCCCCCCCCGAAGATTCTTGGTACTCATTTCTGTTAGAGGCTGAGTTGACCCCAACGCCATAGTGCGACTGGAAGGAGTAGGCAAATTAAAAAAAAATCCACTTCATCTGGACTTGAACCCGCGACCTTCCGGCTTGTAGCATTGTGCCTCAACCAACTATGCTACCGCGTGCCCCCACCTCATCACCGTTCATGATTATTTTTCCGTTACGTTCGATTGCGTACAACTCGTGAAGTTAAAAATAATAATGTTCATTGAGTTGCTAAATAAGAAAATTCGTGCTATAAGACCCTAAAGTTCATCATAGTAATCAAAAACGAATGTAGTTTGTTCCAGCTCTGAGGCAGTTCGGTACATTCTACATCTTCATGAAGACTTGAAGGCTCGTTATAATATTATGGGTATCTTTCATCAACGATTTGCTCCCAAAATGATATCTTCCCACGATGATAACTTACTAGATTTTAGCTCGTGGGTGCTGCACTTCCCGCTGATATGATCATGAAGTATATCACTACCAGCTTCTTCCGGATTCCTACAGGGTGCCATCATTGTCATCCCAACACATGCTTTGAAGGAATGAAGGGACAAATACCAACTGACTAGTTTCCTTCCCCAGAAAAACACATCATTTGGAAGAAACTTAGCTCTTAAATTGGGGATTTCAGATCACGAAATTGCGCAACGAACAAGAAATCGACCAATGGGACGATTGACTTTTCCTCTGCTATGTAGTTAGAAAGGTTCAAGAACTGGCAGCGTTGCACTATAAGTACGTACTAAATTTTGTTTAAGATTGGTCAATTAGATTAGTTCATATGAGAGAATAAGTTGACTTTTAATTATATTTCGTTCTTTATAACGCTGAAAAGTTATAAGAAAATATATCCCATGCGGCGAATATTTTATGTCATGTACTTTTCCATCTGTTGATTAAACAAAGTGCATGAATTGAACGCACATAGACAAGTTCGTGTCTGTCCTTTGGTATCATTTCCAAAAGCGATGAATGGATTTCGGTGAAATTTCTTATCGAGGATCTTCACTAAAACCTGTCGGCGCGAATATCATTTTGGTCTGTATAATTGTTATTTTATTTTATTTTTTTCTTGGCACTACAGCCCTAGTGGGCCTAGGCCTATCTCCATTAACTTCTCCGTTCACTCGGTTTTTCTTGATCTTACACATTCTGTAGGGCTCCTTGGGCGGGTGATCAGCTCGTCACAAGGCCTCTACCTGTACACAAACACAGAAAAACGCACACACACAAACTAAACATCCATGCCCTGAGTGGGATTCGAACTCACGATCCCCGTTTCGAAGCGATCGAAGACAGTACATGCCTTAGAGCGCTCGGCTACCGTGACCGGCACTGTTATTTTATACCAAACTCAAATTGAGATTCACGGGTTTTCTTTAAAAATAAAAAGAAAACTTTATACCGGGCCCTAAAAAGAGTGCTTTCATGATGTAATATATGTATACTTTATACCAAGTTATACGACTTCTGTTTGAAGTATTTTCCGATGAGGATAATATTTAATAAGAACTATTTTATCCGTGTTTGTAATGTCGTTGGCTTAGCAATAATTAATCTGGATTTTCAGTGAATAAACATCAAGCTCATTGGGACATGTAAAATTGCTAAGAACGCATTAGGAAACTATGTTATTCATCGGAGACCTTCGGCTGTTTTGCATCGTGAGCTAGAGGAACAATTTCGCGAGTTTTACTAAATTTTGTTTCAGGCAGACATGAATGTGAGTATGCATCTTCTCTCCTGTTTGGAAAGAATGATGTTCGTACAGTTTATCAGCTAGTATCTGCATAATAAGCTTATATTGATGTTATCTCACTCCCCTGTTTCGGAACTAAATTCAGACTATAACCAGCAGCGGTTTAGATTTCTTCCTTCGTTTCTAGCCCAGCAGCAACGGAGTGTCGTTTCGATGCACCTGTCGGGCGAATTTGTGGACTGATATCAAGAGAATCCTCCTTTTACAAGTTGGCTTTGAACCCTCCCACACACCTTTCCGGCAGGATTAGATAAACTTCTGGGCTACTCAGCTAGTATCCGCCCCACCCCCCAAAACCACTTTAACCCTCCCACCTCACCACTGAGGAGCTGCGATAGCTCAGTCGGTATAGAGACTAGGTTATGGATTGGTTATAGCTGAGGTTTTGTTCCAGGTAGGGAAGATTCTTGTCTACAGTGTTCAGGTCGACTCTAGGGCCCACCCAGACTCATACTTAATGGGTATCAAGGATTATTTGCCTGGGTGTAAAGCGGCCCTGGCGTCGAGCTGACCGCTTACCTTCATATAGTTCGGAGGTTCAGAATGTGTAGAGCTATACTTCAGTTTCCCCGTACGTCTTCATAGCTTACTATTTTGCAAGTACGTGTATTAAGCAAAGGAAAGCTTTTCTATGTACTTTACCTCTCCACGCTAACCCTTCTACCTGCACTATGGCCCTGGGGTCCACTCAGAAATGAGTACCAGGAATCTTCCTGAGGGTAAAGGGTGGCCGGCGCGTAAGGCTGACAGCCTCACCGCCGTCTGCGAGCCGACTATCTAGAGAAAACGCGGGATCCTCGACGTCTCACAGCTTCATGGGCCTCCACGAGCTGTTACAGGGATGACTTTACATATTCCTATGATAGTGTTACACTGAAACTTGAACAGTAAAGTTCAAAGGCAAATCCAGAATCTCAGCCGAGACCGAGCGGCAAACACACTTATAAAGAGTGCGAATGGAAACAAATGCAATGATGGAAGTGGGGTTTGAATGCTAGGAGGTAAGGACCCATACATTCTAGAAGTCGCGACGTCATTCATCTAGGTGAATTGTTCCGGCTGCTTATTCTGCTTGGGTGTCCACTGGATAAGAGGAAACAGTGGATGAGGTAAATAAATGCTGTTCGTTGGGAGGATGGAGTCTCCTCAGTGACAATAATTAACGTTTGTTTCATTAATTTTCTTTAGAAGAATGATTACACATCGCAGGCCAGCAGACCAGCATTATAAGAGCGATACAGAAAACAACATTCTGAAATTACAGCTCAAATACCAGGACTGGCGGGTCCGTGTAGGCGAGTGTAGGCGCGAAGAAGAAAGATATACAAATATGATTAATTGTAACGACGACTCCTATCCTATCCTATCCAGCATAGAGTTGCTTATATACTGAAATGCGAACAGTTATTTGCCGAATGTGGTAAACTTGAATATGGGCGGTTCGCCACATGCTGTAGTGCTCTGTGAGGCGACACGGACTGCAGAATGTTCTAAAACGAGTCAAACTCCAGTGTTCCCCAACCGCCTTTTGCTACCAAATATATCGTCATCATCATTATAATGGAAACCATCATCATAATCATAAATATGTAATTTAAATAATATATAACGTTTTCTATATGCAATTTATAACAGTTATAGTTCTATAGTAGTTTTATTTTTGTTATGCGTAGCAGGTATAGCGACTGCCTACGGGCTGGACGACCGAGACGTCGGAGTTTGAGTCCCGGTGGGGGTAAGAATTTTCACTCCTCCATGTCGTCCAGACCGGTTCTGGGGTCCGCCTAGCCTCCTATCCAATGGGTACCGGGGGCTCTTTCCCCGGAGATAAAGCTGCTGGGGCGTGAAGCTGACCACTCACCTCCAACTAGTACCCGAGTTCAAGAAAATATGGATCTATACATCCACTCCCCATACGCCTTCATGGCGTAGTGTTTAATTATTTAAGCACAGGGACAACATTGCCTTTACTACTACTACTACTACTACTACTACTACTACTACTACTACTACTACTACTACTACTACTACTACTACTACTACTACTACTACTACTACTACTACTACTACTACTACTACTGCTGCTGCTGCTGTTAATAATAATAATAATAATAATAATGTGGCGCTTCACATCTGTTCAGTTCGCCTAATGAGACATCAAGGCACCAGCCGCACAACCAGTTTGTGAATCTCGTCTCTGTTAGATCACGTCTCGTAGCTTCAGAGTTGTTCTAGCTCTGCCAGACGAAACTGTGGAAAGAGTAAAATAATCGTAAAATGACATTCGAAATTTTCATCGACGTGAAAACTTGGATTATGGTCTCCTGAAGATGGAGAGAAGAAGCTCTCCCGAAACATAGGTCAGATCAGAATCAGTTCGAAGCATATGTAGGTAGGTAAGGGCCGGCCGGACGTTGTGAGCAGTACACTATTAGTAACATGGTTAGAGCTGTGAGCTCGGCCCTGCGTAGTTGATGAGCCTTGTTCCTGTACAATGCAGTGCAGCTAGTCAGGTAAGTTGTCAGGTATTTGCGATGTTGCCAAGTCCCTCTCCTTGCGGTATTAATATTATAATAGTTGAAACCAAACGGTATGCTTTTTCACTACAATTATATGGATATATCAGCTGTTCTGTGTGGGTTATTTCGAAATAAACGTTCTGGACTCCTGTGCTCTAAAGGAATAATTTCCTTCATTACAGACATAACTGAAACTTTCAGCTCTCGCACGGGATGCAGCGCGTTCCGTCACCCAGGGAGTAAAAGTCTAACTCTGGCTTCCATCGCTGTTCCGTTCATCTCTTGAGTTAGTCATAACAGTCTCTCTCTGTATGTGACTGATAGCTATTCCTTAGATGAACAGACTCGTGTAGTTTGGTACCCGAAGAAAGTTTAATAAAGTCTACTGTATCACGCATGGGAGAGATGAGAAATGTATACAAAAATTTCGTCGGAAAACCTGAAAGGTAGAGACCACATGGAAGGCCTGGTCGTGGATGGGGGAGAGGCACAATATTAGGATGAATACTGAAGATGGAACATATGGATTGGATTCATGCGTCTCAGGATAGGAACCAGTGTTGGGCTCTTGTGAACACGATAATATACATTTCGTTTTCATAAACGGCAGGAAATTTCTTGACCAGCTGTACAACTGTCAGCTTTTCAAGACGCGCTGTGTTCAATTAATAACTCACTAGTACAACACTAATTTGGGCCAATACAGAGGACGGGTAGTGCGAATTAGCGAAATGTCCCAATGATAACATGTGATTTTTTGATAATATTTTCAAAACACAGTTCATAAAAACAGGAAAATTTATTGAAAATCCCACAAATTATATTTACTTAGATGGAATTAAGACACAAATACTGTAAGCTGAAAAGAAGTAGGAAATCATATGGAATTCTTTTTATTAAAAAAAGTTGAATTTGAAAGTAGAAAGTTGCATTGTTTTAAGTACAACTTATGTGCTATATATGTATTTCGATGCTTACTTAAGCCCACAGCAAGTGGCAAATTGTATCATTAGGTTCCCGTTTAGGAAAAATCTCTTCTGGCTAAATAAAATCCATACGCAAAAATAGAAGGCAGTCAGATTTATAGAGGGCCAGCATTAATGAGGCTTTACTTTATTGGGATTTATCCACGTAGCCGTATGTATCAGTGACAGAGGGTCCACTGTTGCTGAGGCCGTTCCATATGTTGCTACAAAATGTCTATTCCAAGTAGTAATAATCTCTGGGCACTATAGTCCATGATGAACCTTGGCTTCTGTTTTACAGTTTCTTAAATCATATAGACTGTCGGTAGGATTCCTTGAGCTAGGGACAAGCCCACCGCAAGGCCGTTGCTTGTACAGGAAGACACAAATACAGAATAAACGTAAACATCCATGCCTCGAGTGGGATTCGAAACCACGCTCCCAGTGTTTCAGCGGGCGAAGATATTTCATGTCTTATCCCGTGCGGTCAGTGTGATCGGCCCTATTCCAACTACCATGTCCAGTTCGTGTCAATCCAGTGTGTTGGTGGCAGTTCATTGATATGAAAATTACAAAGAAATAGAATATTAAGGGAGAAGTTAATATGATGTAAGCCAAAGAAAAGAACCGGAGTTTGACAAGCGGAACATCACATCTAGATAGCCCCTTGCATCATACTTCGTTCATGGTAGGCTCTGTTTTTCAGTGTTCAGTATGTTTCATCTTTCTTTGGGGGGCCCAGTTTCGATTCCTGGAAATGCAAGATTTTTCTCTTCTCCACAACATCCAGACTGACTGTGGGATCCACAAAGCCTGCAATCCAATGAGTACCGAGGGCACGTTCCCCGACGGTAAGGCGGCATGGGCGTGAAGCTGACCACTCACCTCCTTCTAGTGCCTAGGGCAAGAAAGGTGGAACTATTCCTCCACTCCCACATATGTCGTCATGGCATAGTACTTAACTAATTAAGCATAGGGACTTTACCCTTAAATGTTTTTTAAATATTACAAATTCTGCAATTTGTAATAAAATGAAACAAACAGTCGTTTATTTTATATGTTCCCTCTTTATGTGACGTAAAGGCCATCTGATGTTTCTGTAGGTTCCCTGCCAATGGTATTTTGAATTTCAGTTGTTACAAAGACATAAAATGAAGGCAGGAGAGTTCCTTTTTACTTACGTTATTAACGGACATTTTGTGAACGAAATATCTGGTTCATAACATGGAAATGGTGAACCCTTCCGCCTGCACTCAAAAAAAGGGTAAATTTAGCCCTGTAACAATTCGTCTAGGCCTATAGGAGTGTGAGATATCGAGGCTTCCACGTTTACTAGACAATCGGCTCACAGATGGCGGCGAGGTTTTCAGCCTTACGTGCCGGCCGTCCTTTACGCCCCAGGAAGATTTTTATGAGACTCATTTCTGTTAAGAGGCTGAGTCGAGCCCAGACCCATAGTGCGCCTGGAAGGATTAGATCTATTGAAAAATCCAATTACCTCATCGGGAATTGAACCTGCGACCTTCCGGCATGTAGCATAGTACCTCAACCAACTACGCTACCGCGTGCCCTGTCCGCACGCATATCTGTTAAAATTATTTGGGACTGACGTGTGGCGATGGGCGTGTCTTACCATAGAGCAAATCAGTGTACGTTTACCCATACGTGATCACTTCATTCCAGTCCTGATTCTTGATACGAGGAAAGCGCCAGTTGGTATCCTAACCCAGTTTTTCACACATAAGGATACGGTTGGCCTATTATTGATTTTATTTAAGTACTCCATACTTAGGAGAGCACACCGTCTGTCTTTGTTCTTGTCTGACTCCCACAGTTCTCTGTTCCCGAGCCGCTATCTGCGTTCGATGTACGTAGATTTGTATTGGAGAATCTTTCAAACACGCACACAGATCAGTGCTTCTCGCTGAGTGGTTTGTAGGCCATGTCGTACTCAGTCTGTTCTACCTGTCGTTCTGATTTTCTCTCATTATTGATACGTTGTTCAAAGTAGAACAGAGGACCAAGATCCACTTGGTCGTTGTATGAGATTGCAGTTCTGGTTAGGTGGGTTCCTTGTCACGGCATGGCGCGTCTTCAGGTTGCGGCTGGAGGAGACGACCTCCAGATATGGAGAGCAGCTGCGAATATATCGAATAAGCAGGCGTGGACAGCCGAAAAGGGGTGGTGGCTAAAATTCGCTTAGTGGGGGGTGGAGTCCAACTGGGTCCACTAAGCACGGCGGCCACTGATTCGCCTATTGTAGCCTGCCCCGGGTGATTACGATGATGGAGAATATGGTAGAATGAAGATTGGCAGGGGAAACCGAAGTACTCGGAGAAAACCTGCCCCAGCGCCACTTTGTCCACCACAAATCCCACTTGACCAGACCCGGGATCGAACCCGGGCCACCGCGATGGGAAGCCAGCGACTAACCGCTTGAGCTATGGGGCGGCCGGGGTGTGGCTAGCAACTCCTCACCATGAAAAAATAAAAATTCCACGACCTCCGCCGGGTTTGAACCCGCGTACCTTGAGTCATGAGGTGGGACCGTTACCCCTAGACTACGGAGGCCGCTTAGGTGACACCTTTATTTACTTTTTACTTTACTTACCTTGTTTCCCTCTCTTTCTTTCATCTTTATTTCACTCCGAACCTCTGTCACTATCTCCAGCCATCAGTAGCAGGGCTGTTAATGTAGCCATTGTTGCTTGATAACTTCGTGAGACGTCTGGACGAGTGACTGGCCCACACAGTATGCTGCGCATGATTGTTCTGTGGCAGGCTTGTGCTATGAGGTAGTGGAAAAGGGCGCAAAGAGAGTTTATAGGACCAATTTTCACCTTAGGGCTAGGGCTCCAGACTAAAGGAAGTAGGCGCGTTGAAAAGAAATGCTTTCAGGAATGCTAGTCCGACACTATGTCTGCTCTCTTCAATTAGCGTCCGTTTCGGGTTTGTAGTTCAGGAGATAACAGCAGCTTTTATTTTCTTTCCGTGCGGTTTCGATAGGAGAAGTTTCAGCCACAGAGACAGTGAACTGTTCCACAAGAATGCAGCCTTTTGTTTTGTAACTTCCCTTTATTGGTATTTTGAAATACAAGTTAGCCACA
Organism: Cryptotermes secundus; assembly: GCF_002891405.2. Lineage (NCBI taxonomy): Eukaryota > Metazoa > Arthropoda > Insecta > Blattodea > Kalotermitidae > Cryptotermes > Cryptotermes secundus. The sequence continues at coordinate 251,007 of NW_019727409.1, read as the reverse complement.
TACAACCATCATAGGATTCTTATGTGTTCGCTATACAAGGCACATAAAATGAGCGCATAATGTTGAGATCGCATCTGTAAATCAGCATATTTTATATCCGAAATTACTTAATTTATTTCGATGAAGTATGTTATTGAGGGCCTATATCAAACCTGGAGNCTTTCTTCTGGAGGTAATTTAATTTCGGTGTCTGTCATTTGTAACTTTGTCATGTGAAACGCAATTTGAATTTAACCGAATGTCTGAAAAAAAAAGAGTAAAATACAAAAAAAAAACCTGATAAATGACTTAAAATATAGATGCATCCCACTAATATCTATAGCTTTTATTAGAAACATACTTCGACGGAAAATCCAGGCCCCGTACTTAACGAGATACGAGTTAAAACATTTGGCTCCTTTGATTGCGAAATCTGTACTCTGCATTTCCAGCAGTGATTCTGACTTGCAGTAAAGAACAGCCCGATAATTAAATGTGCCTGTGTATGCAGTGGGTTGAACCGGTCAGTAACAATGCGTAGAAGTCGGCCTGGAACGCGCATCTTTCGTAAATCAGAATGCTCATTCCACGTTTGCTTCATTGCCCTCCCAAACGAGTTCCGACCTTCTTCCTGCTGGAAGAGGGACGTATTGGTCAACTATTGCTAATTAACACGTGTATTCTACCCACACTATCTACTTTTATCTACTTTCACGCCTCTTACCTTGTCTACAAAAATTGTCTAACAAAAATTTATCCACGCATTTGTTGTTTCTTTTGTTCGAATATGTGAGACGGGATAAGCCAGCTTGTAATTTTTTTTCGGCTATGAACTGGACAGTCAGCATTCGGTTCTCTTCTCCGCAATGGCCAAACTGGCGGCCATTCTGTTACACTTTGGGTCCCGAAGACTAGAGTGTAATGCTGACCACTTCCAAATAATGATTAAATCATTTTTCAGTCACTCAGTAATCCGACATCTCTTGGTCACCTTGCAGTATTCATTATATTTACTTTTAACTTATTTTATTGTTGACAGTATTTATTACTGACTATATTATTTGTTGAAGAAAGCAGTCTTTTGGGATTTGGCACCGTGTATATGTGGTGTTAACCGACGTTTCGGAGGAACGTATCGCCTCCATCTTCAGGGTAGAAGAAAAAATATAAGAAATATGCAAGCGAAGAGACCGTGAGAACCCGTAAAAGCAGACAGTCTGCCTTTACCGGTTCTCACGGTCTCTTCGCTTGCATATTTCTTATATTTTTTCTTCTACCCTGAAGATGGAGGCGATACGTTCCTCCGAAACGTCGGTTAACACCACATATACACGGTGCCAAATCCCAAAAGACTGCTTTCTTCATAGTCACCGCCGTGAAAGCCTCAAATCTTACATATTATTTGTTGTTTAATAATAATGCGCCATATTTTGTCTAATTAAAGTAACCAGGAGGTGCTCCATGGATCTGGAATTGTTTGGTCCTACATTTAAACATCAGTCACGCGGAGAAGAATATACCGCATAACTCAAGAAGTAATGGACTGTTGTGCATGTTTCAATTTACCTAACCCTTCCAACCGCGATACAGCCCTGGGGTCGACTCAGCCTCTAAGAGAAATGAGTACCAGGGATCTTCCTGGGGGTAAAGGGTTGCCGGCGCTTAAAGCTGACAACCTTACCGCCATCTGTGAGCCGACTGTTTAGAGAAAATGTGGGGACCTGTAAGTCTCACAACCCTATGGGCCTTCACGGCCTGTTACAGGGGTAGCTTTACTTTTTTTTTTATATGCCTGCTATAAAAATCTAACATTAGATCATCCGCCATGAGCCTATTAATTTACGTTTTACATAATGAGGGTGACTAACTAATTACATGAATAAGACACTTGCTTGAGAAACTGATATTATCTCAGCTCCTCGAGACATTCACCACAGTAACCACTGTGTCTGCAAGAATCTGCCCGTTAATTATAGTCTGAACAAAAGAAATCAATTGCATGCCCCGTTTGTATAAGATTCACTTCATATTATGGGGGTTTATAAATGAACGGCGTAAAATTAACGTAGCATATTAAATGGAGGAAATCATATTACTATATTTTTATGTTTAACGGATCATATTCTGTGAGATTTGAGGTTTTGACGACGGTGACTATGAAGAATGCCGTATTCTGTGATGTGGCGCTGTGAAGATCTTGTGTAAATCGACGTTTCGGAGGAAGGTATCGCATCCATCTTCAGGGTAGAAAAATCCGCGAGCAAGGAACCAACATGAGCAGGTGACTGCAGACTGCACGCTGGTTCCTCGCTCGCTGATTTTTCTACCCTGAAGATGGATGCGATGCGTTCCTCCGAAACGTCGATTTACACAAGATCTACACGGCGCCACATCCCAGAAGACGGCATTCTTCGGATCATATTGTTACCGATACTTTAATATTTTTCTTAGCGCGTGTTCTTATCGGGTTTGAATGCATCAACTTGCTTTCCTGCTCTTGTTTTACTATATTTCCGTTATAACGTTCAATTCGAATTGCTGGAGAGGCACCGGAAGTTAGCTGCAACTATCGAGAAATGGCAGAACGCATTTCTTCGACTGATTGTCTCAAAAACAAAAAAAGTATTTCCGTGTAAAGGTTTCAACCAAGATAGCTTTTAGCTGGATTTATATGTTTAGTAGGAATAGCGTATGAGATTTAAGATTTTTACAACGGCGAAGAGTCATCATATCGTCTGGTTTCTCAGACGAAAATATTACGTCTGTCGCCAGAAGTCGTACAGAATACCAGAATATGAAGAGAGTACATAGTTTTGTGTCACTGTCATGCCACCCCCTATTGTGGTGGCCCTGCTGGACAGCTGCCAGCGTCTAAGAGCGCTGTTGATGTCTGCATGACTGGACGGCACCACGAAGCATGCAGTCGTCATGCCAGTCTTTGGTGAACCTCGGAGGAGAATGCACAGTGCAGCACGGTACCGGGACCTTCCGTTCGTTGGCGGAATGCAAGCCGGTACTTGTTCCGACCTTCAAGTCTATGGATCCGCTGTATTTTTGTCTCATGGATAATTCTTTTGTGTGTAGTTTTCAGTGCAGCCCCTTTCCCACAGCTTGTATGTGTTTTTTTTTCAACTTCCGTGGCCACTTGCCGTGAAAAGCCTTGAATCACAGATAAATGGAACGTCCTCACATGGCCTGCAATTCAATCTAGTGTAAGAGTGAAGTGGGAAATCAGCATGCGTGTTGGTGGGTGTGTTCGGATATCCTGTGTTTAATCGATACATGCGCTTTACGTGTTATAGTGTTGGATGCAGCAGCAATGAAGTTCATAAGGAGTTACTGGTAAGTGCGGTTCGCAAAATATTGCCTTTTGTACAAGACGTCTGTTTATATAGCGTGGCGCCTCTCGACTTGCACGTAAGTTGGCGCCGGCTCTAAATAATCATCAAAATCTAGTCTAAACAACTGGTTCGGATCCGAGTGAGTCTCTTTAAAGTGAATTATAAATCTCTGAATGTTAAGAGCTGAGCCGTTCTTGAGGAGTTGCCAGTTCTTCAGCTACTCAAGAATTTCCCAGCATTTTATGGAACCCGAAGGTTCATTTTACCGTGTTCACAAGAGCCCTCCACTGGTACCTCTCCTGAGCCAGATCAATCCAATCCATACCATTCCATCCTGTCTCTCAAAGATCCATATTATCTAAAAATATAAAATTGTTTCCATACATTCAGAAAATACAGATATCAATTACCGGGCAGTTTTAATTCCTGGAGAACTCTGCATAACGGGAATTCGCCTACGTGTAAATCGAAGACGTTTATTTCCTGCAGATGTGTGCCAATATTTTGTGTTACATTCCAGATCAGGTATGTTTCAGGTATTACTTGGTGATCTGCGATCTTCTTTCTGCAATTGAATTGAAATGACATTGCAGTAGCATGGGAAAGGCACGTAAACATGCAACAGCGTTTTATAACGAGTAAACATTAACAGATTCGATATCGTAACTAATAGAAATGCTGAATTGGATTATGTAATGCTTAATAAGATTGCGTGGGCTTACATGGAGGAGGTTATGGGTTAGTAGAGATGAATTAAAGGAGATGGAGAGAACGAGGTCAAGGTCTCTGCCGAAATTAATCTGGGTGAAATCAGGGACACGAGACCAAACACGTATATTCGATATCTCAGGACGTAACTGGATAATGTTCATGAGAATGAAAACCTCGCGAATACGAAAAATAGCAAGCAGCATTCTTGTAAATCGTGTCTACCTGTAATCTGCATAGTTTTATATTACAAGTGGAGGCATTTTGATCACGCGAAGGTTTTTGTTCATGCATTCTCGAGTCTTCTGGGAAATGATATGTACTATAATTTGGTGCCAGCGTTTTTGGGTAACGTGGCGTCTTCATCGTCAGGTAGAAGAATTTTTTTTATTGCTAGTGGGGTGGGACTAAGTCCCTTGTACTGTGGCCACGTCTGGTCTATTTTACCAGCCCCAGATGATAGGTGACGGTGATTGTGGAGCAACTGGTGGAATGACGATTGGCAAGGGTAACCGAAGTACTCGGAGAAAACATGCCCCAGCGCCACTTTGTCTACCACAAATCCAACTTGATCGAGCCCGGGCCGCTGCGGTGGGAAGCCAGCGACTAACCGCTTGAGCTATGGCGCGGCCCTGGTAGAATTATTACTATTGTGCAAAACTCGAATTCCACAGTTAAGTTGGCTGTATTGAATATAAGTGTAAGGAAATCTGAGACTCTCACAGTGCCGACAATG
>NW_019727409.1:241184-245028 GCF_002891405.2 Cryptotermes secundus | reverse complement strand
AATCGATTTTGTAAATTTTGTATCACTTTGGGCCGACCGTAACATGTCTTGGCAGTGTTCCACTCTGACATGTTTTTCATCGCCTGACAGCGCGTGCGGTACATACCGCGCACAGACCTTCCGTTTGTCCAAATCCTCGGTCAAAATTTGATGCACAGTACTTTTTGGTATTCCCAAAAGCTCCTCGATGAGTCTTGCAGAAACACGTCTGTCTGATGCAAGGATTTCGGCCATTCTTGTTTCCCACATTTTCTTCAGTGTGACTTGTTCTCGGCTTTGATGCACGTGGAGCGTCTTCAATGTCCTCCCTGCCGTCACGAAATACAGCATACCATCCAAAAATGTTCGAGCGACTCAAACAATCATTACCGTACACACCTTTCATCATTTCGAACGCTTCTCCGGCTGTTTTACCTAACTTCAAACAAAATTTGATGTTGGCTCTCTCTTCAACCGCCATTTTCTGACGAGCGTCAGAACAGTACTGTTACATGCACGGTCAGAACACATGATGCAGCGATTCTTGCGCTTTGAAATTATAGACAGCCACAGCTGAAACGTCAAGAATCTTAACTCCACAACTCGTCAACAGATGGCATTACAGGGGAAAAAAAAGAGTCATTACGGATCCTGGACACACCGTGTATATTCTCCACGTGTAAAATTGGCGCTGCCGGCATCTTGATAATGTTTCTGTGTAACCAGAAGCCCACAGCATACCCAGCGCCATGCAACTGGTATACTTTTCCCCAGTTTGTCTTGTGTTCCTAACGAAAACGCCCTGTTGCATGTTAATGCTATTTTAACAGAGAACATAGAGAGTTCAGTAAGGCCTGTACTACTATATTGCGGAATGGGGAAGCCCAATATCTTGTTCCATTTAATTCAGAGGTGGAAATCATTTTTTTTATTTTCGGGCCAAAAGATCTCGTGGCTAAACTTCAGCGATAACAAAACTCCGTGGTTTTAGTCCGCAAGCGAACTATACCGACCGAGGGACCGCATCTTGTCGGCGAAGACAGTGCCAACTTAAGCAAATAGAGGATGTTGCGCGTGGTCAGCGCAACGAATCTCCACGGCCGTTAATTTCGGTTTTCTAGACCAGAACCGCTGTTTCCTTGAAATAGCTTCACATTTATACTCACGAGGCTCCGTGGACCCCGTTACAGACCCACTACTTCTCAGAAAATCTGATAGTGCCGGGAATCGAACCCGGAACCTCTGGATCTGTAGCCAGGAACTCTGACCACTAGACCACAAGAGGCGGTTCATTTCCATTGATATACAGATTATTGTTGTTGTTGTTGTTGTTGTTGTTGTTTCATCTTTTGAATCCTTACTTTTAGCGTCTGTTTCCGATTCTGATGTTATCAAAGCCATTAAGCGTCTGAGACCATCTAAATCTGTTGGAGTTGACGGTATCGCTGGATTCATTATTAAGGGTTGTGTCGATATATTTGTACCCATTCTTGAACATATCTTTAATCTAAGCTTATCTCAGCATTATTTTCCCACCCTATGGGAGCAAACAGCAATTGTTCCTGTTCTCCAAAGAGGCAGAAGCACCTCTGTTAGCAACTATAGGCCTATATCCCTACTGAATATTTTTTCTAAAATATTTTAATTTATTGTTAATGACCATGTTTTCTATTATCTAAAATCTAAAATTAGCCATTATAAGCACGACTTTGCAAAAACTATATCCACAAGCACCAATTTGGTAACTCAGGTTGATTTTATTTCCCTATAATCGGCTCTCAGAGACATGCTGATGCCATTTATTTTGATCTGAGCGATGCACTCGAACTCGACTCACGTTCCCTTCTTCTGTATCAGCTTATTGCTACTGGGCTTTCTGTGGCTATGTAAGCTGGTTTCGCAGTTACCTATCAAACCGGAAATCTCTGGTCCATGTTTCTGGCGTTCTTTCCTCGCCTTTTAAAGCTCTCTCCGGTGTTCCTCAGGGATCTGTCTTGCTGAGACATATACTCGTATGCTGAAAGCTACAACTGCCTTGAAAGTGTTTAACCTAATTTGGTTCATTTTACTTGCCTGGCTCCTGCAACGTGTTGCCGAGGAGGTTTTTTTGTTGCTTGTTTGGTGGGACTAAGTGCCTTGTACTGCGGCCACTTTTGGCCTATTGTACCAGCCTCAGATGATAGGTGAGGGTGATTGTGGAGCAATTGGTGGAATGAAGATTGGAAGAGGAAACCGAAGTACTCGGAGAGAATCTGCTCCAGCGCCACTTTGTCCACCACAAATCCCACTTGATCAGACCCTGGATCGAACCCGGGCCGCCGCTGTGGGAAGCCAGCGACTAACCGCTTGAGCTATGGCGCGGCCTGCCGAGGAGGTTAGAGTCAAGTTTCACCAAGTGAATAAATTAATTTCGATTAAAATAGTTTCTGAAAGCCCAAATTGGAGTGCAATCCTACAAGCAGCAGTTGCTAGACGAACCATTGCCCCCCCCCAAAAAAAAACCAATACCAATAAGATGGGGAACTTGGATATAAGCAGTCAACTTCTACACTGAACACTCTGAAACTGTGAAATCAATTGTAGCCAAGTTTCCATCTGAGTCTGCTGTTTAGATGGGTGAATCATATAGTGCATTCAGTGATCCGAAAGTGGCCTGTTCAGTTGCATACGTCCGAAGCAATTTCGGCTGGCTTCCGGAGAGTTTAAAACGTTTAGAAACCTGGGAATTCCTCTGCAAGAATCTATGTACGTAATGAAAAATGCAAGCGCAAAGCTTAGTGCTGTGAAAGGGGGGGCTGGTGAAAGCGTGTCCACCAAGTTGCAGGCGGTGTTAGAGAGAACCCCTGGATTTTGACATTTACCAGTGTGTGTGGAGACCATGTAGAACCTCTGGAGACATTAAAATATGCAACAGTGAAATCTTGTGATGCAGAAAGATCCTCTTCAGCCTACAAATACATTCCATCAGATAAAAGACAATGACTTCAGAAGACATGGAAAAGTTTCTAATTGTGCATTGTGCACCAAAAATTATGATTGTGCAAAAGTTTGTAAATAAAGGTTGAATGCAAAACTAAATATTACTTTCATGTGATGTTACACATTTTATTTACTCCACATATTTTGCTTCATATAATTATGTGCGTATTTTGCATGATGATACTATATAAAAGTCTTAGCTCTAGTGAACACATTAGACATCGCACTGTATACAGCCAGGCATTGTTTTTCGTGTTTCCTTGAACATTCACCATATTCAACCTCGTTTAACGTGAATAGTTGCAGTCCAGTTGTATTAATTAAATATCATGAGAGTACAGTAGAACTTGGTTATAACGTCATCAAAGGGACCTAAAAATAGTGTCGTTATAAACGAATGTCGTAACCGAAATGGGCACTTCCAGAGTAGCCTTATGTTAGTTACGTAAAAATCTACCAAAAACCGAGTTAAAATGTTGCATTTTTTAGTGAAATACGTAGTTAAGTACAGACTAACGTAACATTAACGTGGAATTAATATGGATTCTCCATATCGTTTGTACTGTAGAATTCACCAAACCAAATTCGCGGCATACATCAGCTTTTTTCCTTCCATTTTCTATTTCACGAATCACTTTAACTTTCTCTTCAATGCTTAAAACTTTCCTTTTCATTGCCATGTTTTCGCTACTGCACTTCTCTGGGTTTAGGCAGGAACACTATAGGGTAAGTAGACAATGTGAGGTCCTGTTAGACGAGATTCTAGGAAAGGAATGCAGTTAACAACCTGCCGCATCCTCTTGTACTATTCACGCATTCCCACCCCACACCCTTGTTTTCGCATAAAACCCACGCTCCTCTTGCAGCCCGCGGTCATATTCTTCCA
>NW_019727409.1:209118-241081 GCF_002891405.2 Cryptotermes secundus | reverse complement strand
GTTTGATGCATTTGTGCATGTCATACTAAGCAAGGTATAAAAACAGTTGCTTTATGAGGAATTAGTTCGTACCATTGAATATTTGACGCAATAGACAAGGTGTCGCAGAAACCGATGTTGCTATAACCAAGTTTTACTGTGTATGTTTCAGTCGAATACAACTATTATTGTAAAATAATCGTATTTTAATTATTTTGCAATATGACATTTGTTTGGCTGAAAGATATACTTTTACATACATCTCAGCAACGTTTCAAGTGAAAGGATTAAATTTTAATGAGCTCAACTCCTTATGGCATGACCCAACTTTTTGTACAAAGAAAGTTGAAGCTCAATTTGAGCGTCATACAAGCCGAAAGTATTGGTTGTATTGGACTGATATGAAACAGTTAAATTCGCTGATGACCATTAGTATAAACACCCAGTACCAAATTGTATCAATATGTATTGTGTAGTTCCAGAAGTGAAATATGCTGGTAATGATGCAGACCTCTCTTGTGTATTAATATTATGCACTTTATGTAAATATTGCCTGCAACACAAAGTAGCCCAAAAATGTATATACACCGTTCCCCCGCCATTTATTTTGACTGTCCTGCCATTCGATAAGGTGGCTGTGGCATTCGTATGGCTAGATCGTCTTTTTTTATTTTAGAGAGAGATAATATCACACTACACGCCGTACATCGTATTTCAGTTCAATTTTGAAAATATTCATAGATTACCTGTATTAAAATGTGCATACATTTTTGGACCCCTCCTTCTGGGGTCTACCCAGCTCCTATTCAGTATGTACCGGGTGCTCTTTCCATAGGGTTAAAGCGGCCGGGACGTGAAGCTTACCGCTCTCCTCGAACTAGTTCCGAGGTTAAAAAACGTGGATCTATACATCCACTGCCCCGTACGCCTTCATGGCGTAGTGCTTAATTAGTTATGCAGACGGACAACTTTACCTTTACCTGTATAAACGTCAGTGAAGCTGCAAATTTATATTCCATCCACTATGTGAACGAGGATGTATCATCATCAGTTAGTGACTTAAACTGCTACGTCATAATTATAAAACAACATATTGTCGCGTGTTGCCTATGTAACGCGACAATAATTCGAGCGGGTTTCGGATTTGGCTACTATGTTTATTGGACGCTCACTTTTCTACTTACAAGTACAATTATTCACAATCACTGCTTCGAAGCCAATTGAAGACTGACTGCTCTTCTAAGGTCAAGCAAACTGAAGTCGTCTCTTGTTGCAGCTGGACTTCCACGCGGACGCGATAAGGAATACCATCTCAAAGGGGGCATTCCGCTCGCCGCTATCGAAACGTTGCTTCAACAATTCGTGTGTAACGGTGGAAACTCCGCTCTTATGAATTGCTAACGTTCTGTTTCCTAGCCACTGTCGTGGGAACGTTCGTCGTTGCCTAGGAAATCAACTCTGATCTCAGCCATTCCTTCAGGCTTTCTGGTGGCATGCCACAATATTCTCAGCCCAAGACTTTTCTTCAGTAAGGTTGCCAGCACAATATGTGACGTACCCTATTTCATAGAGTGGATGGACTTTAGCTAGCAGCCCTTCGCGGTGTCTGACGTGTCTTGTATATATACCAGAATGCGTAAGTAGTGCAATATTATCATTGTTACCATTTCATTCATACGCTTTGCCCTAAACTGAGGTGCTAAAAGTGTTAAATATACATTAAATCGGACTGGAATAGGTCCCACTCGAGTTTCACGTGTCCAGCTGTGGGTGTAACGAAGGAAAATAGTAAGCACGCGAATTTGCATTGAAATACCGATTTTTTCATTTAAATTATTTCTCCATACTGTGTGTGAGAACTGGAAAACTCCTAGATACTCATATTATTAACAATATCTGAATAACACCATAGGAAGGACTTGATATTTCACTGCCCAAGGTTGTCGTCTATGTTTTAACGGAGTCAATATTTCTGAACATTTCTTCCACTTGAGACAGGTTTCCGTTTAACACGGCTATGTCTCGATGAAGAATACAAAGCAGATGGCGCGTGAAACTGACCACACTTTCCTCAGATGTAGTATAGTCAAGCGGCATATTTCCCTTCAAATTCGTGGTATTCGTTTCGGTTCTTGCTTCAAGTTGTAACAGTGGATTGCAGGTAATTTTGCGCTCTGTTCCGCTTTGTATTCTCAGGGTCGAAGAAACTGTCCGATGAAGGTATGTTCCCTTATAATATAAATCCCGTTCCAGGTTGGTCTGATAAGACGGGAGATTTTGACTCTTGCGACGGTCAAAGCAGTGTTTCTTACTTAACAGTTATGGGTTAGGTTTTATAATAAGGTTTTCTTTAAAGCAAGGATTGCAGTTCATCATTTACCTTATGTTACCCCGATTCAGTAAAAGTAAAAAAAAGGTAAAGCTATCCCTGTAACAGGCCGTGACGACCCATAGAGTTGTGAGACGTCGAGGCTCCCACATTTTCTCTAGACAATCTACTCACACTTGGCGGTGAGGTTGTCAGCCTTACGCGCCGGCAGCCCTTTACGCCCAGTAAGATTTCTGTTACTCATTTCTGTTAGAGGCTGAATGGACCCCAGGTCCATAGTACCCCTGGAATGATTAGGGAAACTGAAAATAATCCACCTCATCGTGACTCGAACCCACGACTTCCCCGATTGTGGCATAGTGCCTCAACCAACTACGCTACCGAACCCAATTCAGTACTTGAATTTAGCAGTAACAGTAAAAGTAAAAAAGTGAAGCTATCTCTGTACCAGGCCGTGAAGGCCCATAGGGTTGTGAGACGTTGAGGGTCCCACATTATCTAGACAATCGGCTCATAGAGGGCGGTAAGGTTGTCAGCCTTACGCGCCGGCCGCGCTTTACTCCCCAGACAAATTATAATAATTTAAATAATTCCTGGTACTCATTTCTGACCGTGATATTCCGACTATAAACGGGCGAATTTTAATCTGCCATTTTTAATCTACTTTCCTTATTTTAGAAAAACAGATGTAGGCTTGTGAGACCACATGGTGTCTATGTGTCTGTGAATCAACGTTTGAATTCCTGAACCAATATTTATTAACCTTGGCTTGTGTATAATGGCACCCGAGTCCATCTGAACGGCGCACTTCATAAATCCCTCTCATCAGTCTGCGTATCCGTATATGTATCCCCATATCGTTGCTAGGCAACGGCTCAGTAAAAATGTTACCGCGGCAACTAATATACTTGCAACAAGAGGAGAACTGTTGGACGCGTCGTCTTCTATGCGATCCATGTCGTATCAAAGGAAAGTGCGATTAGGTCTTCCCAGAACTTCTTGTTATTTTCCTGTTCCACTAACATCACTCCCAGCCTACCGTATTATCCTGAATATAAGGGCAGATTTTTTTCAAATACTGCTTCTTAAAAAAGAGGGGGTCGCCTTGTTGTCGGGTCCTTAAGAATGAATATGAAGATGATTACGAGAAGCTGCAATTGTTGATTATAATGATATTTGTGAAAGTACCTAGAATTATACTTAAAGTAATTTTGAAATTCTTTTTTCTTAATAGTACATTTTTTTACTTATTTTTGCATAAACCCTCAGAACTACGGTAGCGTAGTTGGTTGAGGCACTATGCTACAAGACGGAAGGTCGCGGGTTCGAGTCCCGATGAGGTGGATTCTTTCAGTTCACATAATCCGAGCAGCCGCACTGTGGCCCTGGGGTCGACTCAGCCTCTGACAGAAATGAGTATCAGGGATCTTCATGGGGGGTTGAAGAGCGGCTGGCGCGTTAACACTGACAACTTTACCATCATCTGTGAGCCGATTGTCTAGATAATGTGGGACCCTTAGCATCTCACAACCCTATGGGCCTTCATGTCCTGTTAAACGGATAGCTTTACCTTTACCCTCAGAACTAAACGATTTATTCAATTTTGTGGAAGAAATTTTATTTTTCCGGTTGTCTCATTGGAAAAATTCGGGAGGGGCGTGTTCTTGTGTTCGAGGCCGCTTTATAATCTGGGATATGTGGTAATTAACATATTTATTTGCATATCACAGCAAGGATTGGAAATCTTATTGTAGAAAAAAAAGACATAAGTAACCGTTTGGTGGTAATTCGCTCTTCATGTTTGGCGGTTATGCAGCCAGTCACGAGTCCGCTGTTCTAATGGAGCCCGTGCTCCATCGGGTGTTAGGCGACCATTAAATGACTGTCTTGAGCCAGTATAATCCTCTACTGGTAGCCATCGTTACTGCCTGTTTCTCTAACATGGATTTTAATATTGTATCTCGCCTACACCTACTTCGCTTAATAGGGGTGGAGTCCAACTGGGTCCACTCGGCACGGCGGCCACTGATTGGCCTATTGTAGCCTGCCCCGGGTGATTATGATGATGGAGAATTTGGTGGAATGAAGATTTGCAGGGGAAACCGAAGTACTCGGAGAAAACCGACCCCAGCGCCACTTTGTCCACCACAAATCCCACTTGACCAGCCCCCGNGGGGGAAGGGTACCGGGTGGACGTAATAGCGCCATCATTCTTAATGAGTGATGGGCTCTACGCCCCGACTGCTTTACTCTCGGAGGAAAGAGCCTCAGTTTCCATCGGTCAGGAGCTATGACGGGCCCCAGAGTCGGTCTGGACGTTCTGAGAAACGAGACATATCTGCTCCTACAGGGATTCGAACCCCGGTTCTCCGGTAATCCAGCCAATAGCCTAGTCACTGAAGGAGATATTGCAGCTCTTATGTAACATGTACCGATTCTAATTACTTTCATGTGTTTATATGAACTGTTCGTTTTCGTATGTATTCAGCGAGATAAATATAAAAATTTAGTAACGTACATAGGAAGAACTAACCTTTACCCCTAGACATTTAAGTCTCTTTTGTTTCACATAAAGAGCGTCTAGTTCCAATTTTCACGCCCACTGATGTCAAAAGAAACATTACATTGCTGGCCCCTGTGAAGCGGTTAGCGAAGTAAAGGAAAAAATATCCCTGTAACAGACCGTGGAGGCCCATAGGGTTGTGTCGCGTTGAGGCTCCCATTTTTTCTCTAGACAATCGGCTTAAAGATGGCGATGATGTCAGCCTTACGCGCCTGCCGCACTTAACCCCCAGGAAGTTTTCTGGTACTCATTTCTGTCAGAGGTTGAGTAGACCCTAGGGCCATAGTGCGGCTGGAAGGATTAGGTAAATGAAAAATCCGATGGCTTCATCGGGAATCGAACCCGCGACCTTCCGGTTTACCGGCGGATGTGAACATTCTTGGTGAATTAAAAGGCCTCTTAGAATGGACGATTTTTTTTAAAGCAACTCTGATGAATCTGTTTAAGTTCAGTAATTCATGGAGACCATACGCTGAATTGGTAGCATCAGAAAAATAACTGTACACGCAATAGTGGCTCAAGCGCGAAAGGTCCATTTCCTCGAAACTGGCTCTACCGTCAGACGGATTTCACTGTTCAGCATTCAACAGACAACACTGACCTAACGAGCAGCAGTCGATTTCGTTTCCACGATAACATTTCAAGGTCAATCGTATATGGAAAAGTCCGCGCAAAGTCTTTGGACCTGTTTTTCTTTTGGTGACGGTGATGAACGTTTTCCAAATTCCATTTTCTGATCCACTGATTGCCTACTGAAGCAGGACTCTGTACCTTGGAGTTAGCCACAAATGTCAGAGGCCAACCGGCTGTCTCACTCTGCACGTGTAATTCAATAAAGCGTCTTGCTTACGTAGCTCCGCTTTTATGACGTCATTTGCTTCCATTTGTGCATCAATGTCGTGATTTAATAAGTAGATGAGAAGGTGAGGAGCACTTCCCTCTTCACTGTGTGAGGGCGTTATACATAAACTGCAATGTCTGCCACACTGACAGAACGGGGAATAAATATGGCGAACGGCACAGCACTAGGGAAATCCGCTCTGAACGAAAAGCTGTCCTCTCGAAAAGAACGTACTATATCTTACGGCGAACAGAACGTAAAGCCTTTAGTGGCTACGGCGCTTGTCTGATAACATTTTTCGATCTACAAGATGTTTGACCAAATACTCTTAGATCCAGGATGTTCGAGAATGAAGAGCTGAGAGAATATTTGGATGAGAGGAAGTAACAGGAAGATGACAAACTTTCATAATAATGACTAGCATAATTTTTAATCTCTTAATATGTCTATTTAAAAAGTGAAGTAAAGTAAGTAAGTGTATCCCTGTAACAGGCCGTGGAAGCCCATAGGGTTGTGAGATGTTGAGGCTCCCACATTTTCTAGACAGTCTGCTCATAGATTGCGGTAAGGTTGTCAGCCTTACGCGCCGGCCGCCCTTTACCCCTAAGAATATTCCTGGTACTCATTTCTGTTAGAGGCTGGAGGCTGAGTCGACTCCAGGGTCATAGTGCGGCTTGGGAGGATTAGGAAATTTAAAATAATCCAGTTACCTCATCGGGATTCGATCCCGCGACCTTCCGGATTGTAGTATAGTGTCTCAACCAACTACGCTACTGCGTGCCCTCTATTAAAAAGTGAAAATCTACCTTCTAGGATATAACGCCGTGTAATCCGTCGAAAGTCAACTGACGTTTCGGATTAACACGTCGCCTTCATCTTCAGGGTCGAAGAATAAGTCAAGCAAGAAACCAGCGTGAAAGTAGGTGACAAGTTTTTTCTTGCTTGGATTATTATTCGACCCTGAAGGTGGATGCGTCATGTTCCTCCGAAACGTCACTTGACTTTGAACGGAGTACACGGATTTATGTCCAGGAAGACAGAAGTCTTCATAACCACCGCTGTGAGAACCTCAAATCATGCATATTTAGCAAGTATTTATAAATCATTTCTCCATATTAATACAGGTATTTATGTTACACGCCCATAATCTTTCATTCTTCCAATGTGATTATGTGCAATTTTCTATTCTTGTTAATGTACGTGTCAGTAGAGTTGAGAAAAGTTGACATGATTACACTGGGTCCCACGCTACGCAGCTGAGAACACACAAGTTATCGTCCAATGTGAAATGATTGCTTATCACCCACCACATTCCATACTTTGATGTCAGCAGATATCAGACTGATATGACTGCTTATCACCCATCACATTCCATACTTTGATGTCAGCAGACATCAGACCGATAAGACGATATTTTCGCTCTCACTTCTATCCGAGAGAGAGCCTACGATTAACTAGCCAGCATCATGTACCATAGCTGTGCCACGGAGAAGACTATTGACACTTTTCCCCTCCACAGATTGGGCCCAACCCCCCCCCCCCTCCCCCGCAGCTTCACAATATGGGCATTGCATTACCTGCCTGAAACTTCCCAGTGTTCAAACAGACCTCCAGTCTGGCGATTTTGCTTCCTATCGTATTTTAAAATGAAATCTAGTGACTTTCTAATGATGATAGTGTAGAGAAGTGTCACTTGTACACGAAACCAGGCGAGAGAGAGAGAGGGAAGCGAGCCAGTGGGGACTGAGCAGCAGCCCTTCCTTTCACCCTTTGGTCCCTATATAATTGCTATCAAGACTGATTGCTCATTCTGCCTAGCCGCTGCTCTCTCCGGTTTCTTGCTCGGATGATTGGCGACCCTGAAAATGGAGGTGATACGTTCCTCCGAAACGTCGGCTCATAAACATACTACACGGTGCTATATCTTGAAGATGACAAATTTCATAACTACCGCTGTGAGAACCTCAAATCCTACAAAGTTGATGATGACGTACCCTCAAAAATTTTCCAGATAGAGTATATACACGGTGTGTCCAGGATCCGTTAGGAATAATTTTTTTTTATTTTTCCCTGCAATGCCATCTGTTGATGAGTTGAGGCGTTAAGATTCTTGAAGTTTCAGCTGTGGCCGTCTATAATTTCAAAGCGCAAGAATCGCTGCATCATGTGTTCTGACCTTGAATGTAACAGAATGTTCTGACGCTCGTCGGAAAATGGCGGTTGAACAGAGAGCCAACATCAAATTTTGTTTGAAGTTAGGCAAAACAGCCGGAGAAGCGTTCGAAATGATGAAAAGTGTGTACGGTAATGATTGTTTGAGTCGCTCGAACATTTTTCGATGGTATGCTGTATTTCGTGACGGCAGGGAGGACATTGAAGACGCTCCACGTGCATCAAAGCCGAGAACAAGTCACACTAAAGAAAATGTGGGAAACAATAATGGCCGAAATCCTTGCATCAGACAGACGTGTTTCTGCAAGACTCATCGAGGAGCTTTTGGGAATACCAAAAAGTACTGTGCATCAAATTTTGACCGAGGATTTGGACAAACGGAAGGTCTGTGCGCGGTTTGTACCTCACGCGCTGTCAGGCGATGAAAAACATGTCAGAGTGGAACACTGCCAAGACATGTTACGGTCGACCCAAAGTGATACAAAATTTACAAAATCGATTGTTACAGGTGCCGAGACATGGTGTTCTAAATATGAGCTTCTCACAAAGCGACAGAGTTGGTTGAGCCCAAAGAAGCCGAAACCAAAGAACGTACGCATGCAAAAGAGTCGAGTAAGGACACTGCTAACAGTTTTTCTTCGATTCCAAAGGAATTATTCACAAGGAATTTCTGCCACAAGGTCAGACAGTGAATTCTGATTATTATCTCGGAGTCCTGAATCGTTTATGGGCGATAATTCTTCGAATTCGATCTGAATATCGAGAGCAAGGTTCCTGGTCGCTCCTCCACGACAATGCCCCACCCCACAAATCGAAGATCGTGCGCGATTTTTTGGCCAGAAAAGGGATCACAGGCCTAGATTATCCTCCGTATTCGCCAGAGTTGGCTCCAGCAGACTTCTGGTTGTTCCCAAAAGTTATGTTGACCATGAAAGGAGACCGTCACTACACCATCCAGGACATCCAAAGGGAATGTACCGCAGTTTTAAATGCGATTCCAGAAAATGAGTACAGTGACTGTTTTCGAAAACTTTGCAACGATTTCAGCTATGCATTGATTCAGAATGAGACTATTTTGAATAAAAAGAGTGAAATTTTGAAAATAATTCACGTCTTGTATTTTTAGTGAACACAGTCCTAACAGAACCTGGACACACTGCGTACTTATACATGTACTGAAGATTAAGTTTTAGGTATAAATTTTTAAACTTCGATATAAGATTTGGGGTGAGTGGTTAGGTTCACCCTCCCGAGAAACGAATCTCCTATACCGACTGACTAGGAGGCTGAGTGGGATTGAGAAACTTCCTTGTCCCTGCTGGAAATCGAACCCTATTCATCCAACATGTAGCCAGCTACTTTACTGAAAGATTTTGTCACTTCTAAAGAAACTGCTTGACTATTTCTCGCTGCAGTCTTTTCCGTCTGCTGGATAAATATTCTATCCCTTCATTCTTCATTTCGATTGTGTATTTGCAAGAAGCGCATAAGACGAACCAGCAACTAGGAAGTATGTTACACTGCCCGCCTGTTTCATTTCCGAGGCTACTTAACGGACTTATGTGGAGTTCCGAATGGTGTCTGTGCCTCAAGTCGGGGAAATATTTTGGTACGTATTGACCCAGCATGAAACGAACCTCGAACTGAATTATGAAATGGGATAAACTCATACACGGTCTTGGCTGAGAAACGCCGTGAAATGGGTTTCAGGGAAACAGTGAAACTGTGAGCTTGTTGAAGTGCTGAACAATTGGCGAATGACCCGGAACCGCTTAACTATATTCTCACGTTTTAGGGACTTTTCTGCTTGACTTAAAGGACGGGTATTGGATTGGATGATTGGATTTATTGACACCGTATACACATCACTCGGGACTACAGGCATTTACAACGTCATCGCTTATCTACACATTTTACAGTTAACACGCACTAGGGTTCTTAGTCTTCACTAGTATCCAAGCAACGGATTTAAAACAGTCTTACCATCACTTCAAATCACCCATGAAGCTTTCTTTGCACAGCCTAATTCCTTTCTTGCCGTTATTCTGTAAATTGCCAACTCAATTCAATTCCTCTGCCCCAAAGCTCATATCCCGACAGGCCTTCATCTCGAAACTCGACACACCCCTTCTCAACTGAACTCTTCTTTATAACCACTTTGCACGGACCACGCAGAAAACAGCCACTGTTGTTGGGAAGGCGTGTTTGCAGCAGCATTGCATAGGAAGGGAAGTTACTCGATTGTTGCTTGCGTATTCGTTTCAGTGGGAATGTGCCTAACAGTGAACATCTGTTCTGACTTCGTTATTCGCGCTTTCGGGAGTCATGTCATAGTATATAGTTCAGTCTTCAGAGTAAGCGGCTCCTTGTCGGGCGGTCTAGGATCTACCCAGCATTTTATGGAACAGATACCGGCTGCTCTTCCTCAGGATAAAGGATTTTGGAACCAGAATGTGGCCAGATTTAGTCTAGTGCCGACGCCGACAATGTTCCGGCTTTAGTATCATATCGCTGTACGCCTTGGCGACATGGTACTTAGACGGTGTAAGATTTGAAGAATAAAACCGCCCCTATATCGAAGTATCACGTCACGAAGGTGTGTATATATATGCGTGTGTGGTGGACGCGGTAGCGTGCTTGGTTGAGGGGCTGTGCTACAAGCCGGAAGGTCGCGGGTTCATGTCCCGATGAGGTAATTTGATTTTTTCAATTGACCTAATCCTTCCAGCCGCACTATGACCCTCGGGTCGACTCAACCTCTAAAGGCGCGTCCACAATACTCGTGCTCGTGCTCGTGCGACTCGCTATGCTCGCGAGTAATGTGGACGATATGACAAGTCACGAGACAAGAAAATTTTTAATTTTTAATTTAAAAACTATAGCCAATAAATTAAAATACGACTACAGCCTATACACACTACGAGTAAATATACAGTTCCTCACGCGTCGAAGCCTGGCGAGCAACTGAAGTAGTGTGGACGAAGATTTACGGGCACAAATAAAAGCCAGACGAGTCTCCCGACGAGCACGTCTAACAGAAATGAGTACGAGGAATTAATTACATAGTTTTCCTGGTGAGTAAAGCGCGGCCGGCGCGTAAGGCTGACAACCTTACTGCCATCTTTGAGCCGGTTGTCTAGATAATGTGGTACCCTCAACGTCTCACAACCCTATGGGCCTTCACGGCCCGGTACAAGGATAGCTTTACTTTTACTTTACTTATACAGGGTGTTTCACGACTTTAGGCTATAACTGCAAGAGATGATTTTCTAGGTCTTTGTGATCAAAAAAGTTCATATAAACATGTGTCCTATTTTGGACGGTTACGGAGTTATGACCGTTTTAAACTCAGAATAGAAGGTAACGATTACTGACAATAAACGGAACAAAATAATAAACCAGCATAATACATGATACATTTAAAGTATGAATGTAAAGTTAACTTCGTGAAATTAACCTTTAATTTGAATTTATTGATGCTTAAAGCTGATTTTCGAAAATGCCACCGCCGCCCGTAACACAGGCTGCCTCTCGGTTGTGAACCGCGCCGGACATACCGACCCACCCCGCCTTAGGTACCTCTCAAGTGTCGAGATAACGAGAGCGCTCTGTCTGTAGCTGGCTAAAAATAGCGACGCGCCAGCTGACAGACGAGGTTCACACGAGGCCGTGTACGGGAATGAAAAAATGGTCATAACTCCGTAAACGTCCAAAATCGGACACATGTTTATATGAACTTTTTTGATCACAAAGACCTAGGAAATCACCTCCTGCAGTTATGCCCTAAAGTCGTGAAACACCCTGTATATATAGGCGACACTGAAGTATAGCTTCACATGTTGCAGAAAACGGCACTAGAGTGAAGTGATCACGTTGAAGTGCCCTACCAGCCCTATCCACGTTGGACAAGTCTGCGATACCTGTGTCTGCTTCATAAGAGGCTGAGTGGTCTAGGCCACTCGATATGATGAGCAAAAATTCACTTCCCCACTCAGAAATCACTTCTGACCGACCGAAACTCAAATACACCCTTCTTCGATCCGGCCGGAGGGAGAGACCCAGTTCGATACCAACACCTATATAATCACTGTATATCAGCCCTTAATAAACAGGCGGTACGGTTGTTTTACATGAGGGCAAAGCTGGCTGAACCAGTAAGCTGATATCTCGAGTCCGTCATGTGTGTGGAACATATTATTCACACCTGTTGTTGAATCACATTGACACTATTATTGATAAGTGTACCACGTGCTTCGTGTTATCTGACGATTATACAGCTCGGCACAGTCCAAAAGCTCAATGTTTCGTAGTCTGCAAGTAGCGTGCCCTCTGTCAGTGTCAGTCTCGTGGACGGCGAATTGCAGATCTGTGCTCCGCAGGCATGAGTCCGGCGTGCAATGATTCGCCTCACTGTGGTAAACACAAGGTGAGGAGGAAAGCGCACTTACCCGATAGCACACAATGAGCTTCGTTTGGGGTAAGTGCTGTTTCCTGTCGCACCTGACTTAGAAATATCTGCTCAGTCTATCTAGATTTGTTTGGTACACATACGAAAGCCTAGGTCATGTGCCCTTGGCTGTTTCTACGAAACGGTTCCACTATGAATAGTTAATAAGAAAGGTAAACTATCCCTGTAACAGGCCGTGGAAGCCCATGGGGTTGTGAGACGTCGAAGCTCCCAAATTTTCTAGACAGATGGCGAGGAGGTTTCCCTTCCCCCAGGAAGATCCTGGTACTCATTTCTGTTAGAGGCTGAGTCGACCCCAGGGCCATAGTGCGGCTGGAACTGAGCCGAAATTTTATAGGCGTTCTTTGCACCAGGAGCATGAAAAGAATAATGGGGAGAAGTCTTTCTGTTTTACTTATGAAACTACTGAACGAATTTCAGTTACATTTGGTGTTGATGATTCACATAAAAAAATATTCGAAGAATGTGATTTTAGTTCATATCTGCCCACTGTAAAGCTGGGTGAAGATTAGATGTGGCAGCGCATGCGCAAGACACGAATGCGTATCTTTAAAATATGGATATTACAAGGATCTGGGACTGAATAGTGGTTAGACTTGTTCCTTGTAGTTAACTAATTAAGCACTACGCCATGAAGGCGCATGGCAGAGCGGGTGTATAGATCCACATATTCTTGACGTTGGTCCTGGCCACTTTACCTCCGGAGAAAGAGCACCAGTTACCCATTGGTTAGGCGGATGGGTAGGCCCCAATACCGGTCTCGACGGCTTGGAGAGGAGAACAATCTTGCCTCTACCGGGACTCGAACTCCGACCCCTCAGCTTTCCAGCCCATAAGCAGTCGCTGTGTCGACTGCTTATGGTATCCTGGTTCNTCCAGTGATGGAACATCCACCGTATTCTCCGGACCTAGCACCGTGCGACTTTTTTCTCTTCCCAAAAATCAAGTCTGCGCTGAAAGGGACCAGGTTCGAGTCCGTGGATGCAGTGAAAGCAAAAGCGACGCAACTCTTGAAGAGCATAACACAAGATGACCTGCAGCACTGCTTCCAACAGTGGAAAATTCGCATGGAGCGGTGTAGGGATCGGGGAGGGGACTACATTGAAGGGGATAACATTTCGACTGTCTGATTTTTTTTTAATAAGGGGTTAGAGCATGAATCCGGTTTCTTTATTGCCACACCTTGTAAACATGGCGAATTGATGAATACCAGTGTTACGTGTTGTGATTTTTGTAACAGTGGTAATAACAAACAGAGTTGCATAAATCGCATTTGGAACATCCGTGTATTCTAATGCAATGTTTCTCAACCGCCGGGCCGCAGCCCGGTACCGGGGCTTGTCATCAACTATACAGGGCCGACGTCCAATAAAAACGAGTTTACCGGGCCGCCGTCTCACAAAGGTTGAGAACGATTGCTCTAATGGAGTGTGCATTTCCATTTGTCTCGCATGCTTAATTATTGCGCCGATTGTTAATGCCGCGTATTCTTCCAGTTTCATCGAGATATTTTTTTGAGACAGCTCTCAGATATGCAAGTAAATCCTAAATATGCGTGTAACGAAAGTTATTCTGCTGAGAAATGTCGTTTGCTGGCTGTCTGATTGTAAATCACAGCAAACAGACCGTTCCGTGTTGTGACGTGTTCTCCCGATTGAAGTGTTGTTTTGTGTAGATGCTGTACGTGCATTTGTGCCACAACATGCAGAGTGTGTGACCTGTTTTATGTCGGGCGTTCTTTACATGAGACGATAAAGTGGAAGTGTAGTCGTCCCATCCATCCTTAACCTGATGTCAGCAGCGCTCTTCTTGGTCGGATTTTTTAGTGCTGTCAGTCAGATGATAATGTTGGACCAGTGGCATCATTTTTCTGAAGCCTTAAATACTAGATTGAGCGTCATAGTTTGTAGCCTTTACCTAATACATTTAGGGTGATTAAATCAAGGAGGATGGGAAAGGCGAGGTCGTGGGGCACCAATGGGAAGTCAGAATACCTCAAAGGAAGAGATGCCTTCGGTCTACGTGAATATGGTGCTCCAGGCGGAATCTGTCCAAGGGTTATGAACTGAGTTCGCCTGACTCAGGATAGACACCAATGGTGGACTCTTGTGGACACGGTAATGAACCTTCGGACTCCATAAGCTGCAGGGAATTGCATGCTGTTTGTTTCTCAAGAAGAACCCGCTTCCGTCGAGGTCACCACACACTCTGTTGCTTCACTTCCGGTGCTTTTGGACGAGCGGCGTAGAAATAAGATGGCGGCTGGGATCCCCGTTGGTCGAGAGTGTGTTACGACGAGAATCGAAAGGAAGGAAGTAATTTGGGAGGCCATACTATAGCTCAGAGGATTAGTCGCCGTCTTCCCACCACGGCGGCCCGGGTTCGAGCCCACTTCAAGTCGTACATGATCTGTGGCGGACGAATTGGCACTGGAGCAGGTTCTCTCCTAGTACTTCAGTTTACTTTGCCAATTCTCGTTCCACCGACTGCTCCACACTCATCATCATCATCATCATCTATCATTCGGGGCTGGTACAACAGGGCAAATAGTTGCCAACGTACCTAGTGGAATAAGTATCACCCTGCCCCAAGAAAAAAAGTAAAGTGGAAAATATTGTACTGTAGGAGGGACACTGTGGGACCGTGGGGGGCGACGCCTGTCCCTTAGGGAGCTGATGAAATTATTGTTGGCTCTGGGATGGGTTTTGTTGGATGTTTGGGGTTATAGCGTCACATGTTTCCTATTTACTTTTTCTATTGTCCCTAGCTGGACATTAGCCCCCAGTCTTCCTTCATGGATCTTTTGGCCCGAAACCTATATATACATGAAGACCTATTCATTCTACACACTTGTGCCCTGAAGATGGGAGCAGCATGTACTTCCAAAACCTTTCCATCTTCCACATTGTGTAAATACCCAACCCACTATCAGCATCAACTATGAACCTCTATAAAGGCATACATTCAGCAATGAATCTAACCAGTTAGTTTGTTCCTTATGGTTGGTGTATCAGCAATGTCAGTAGCTCAGGCTGTGTACTGTTGAGTATTTGGATGATTATTGAATGAAGAATTGGAAAGGGCGTGGAAGGAAGTGTTCAAAGCGTATTTTAAGATACTGTCCCAGTATTCCTGGAGGGACTGAATAAAACTACGAAATACCTCAGTCAGGAGTCGATATCATGGTAAAGATTTGAACTGTGCCCTCCTGAATAAAAGTTAGAGGCATTACAGCTAAAGCCACCTTCTGGCCCAGTTAGTTGGCTTCCTGTGCTAGATACCAACACAGTTGTATTAAATATGTAATTTAATGTGAATATTTGTCCATCTTATGGTAAATATGATGAGCAAGCGATGAAAATGCACTAAGAAAGATATAATTTGATTTCAGTTCTCACAGCATCTGATCAAATTTGTGGAAAAGTATAAAAATGCGGTTTCTCATGAATGGTCCACATCATTCTGAGTCGAGAGATTCTGATCATTGATTTGCAATTGCCATGTAAACATCATGCTCATGACAACAGTATCACAATAAAGCCAGAGAAATGAAAAGATATAGAAATTGTTCATATGTCAAAGAGAAGAATTACCTTCATAAGTCAATTATGGCTTTTATATTTTATATTGTGATGTAAGTGCATAAATTGTTTTATTATAACAGAACTATCTATCTGTGCTGTGTTCTGTCACCTGAACCATCGACTCTTGTTGCAGGCCTCGACGGCGTAGCGGGAGCAGCATTATTGTTGTGGACACACAAGATCCTGAGCCCATCAAACATCGAACCCCAGAAGAACAAGAGGCGGAGGATGCCTACAACACGATGATGATGACACTGGACAGTGGGCCTCACCGTGAGATGGCTGTCGATGTTCCAGACTCCTTCATTGCCAGGAGCAAGACACCGCCCCGGTACCCTCCACCGAGGCCTCAGTGCAGGTTGCAGGTACGTAATATTTCCAGACTAGTAGTTGTACACGTATATATACCTGTTCAAGTGGTAAGGCACAATAAGTGAGGTACGAGGGTAAGTCAATAAGTAAGTTACAAATGGATATAGAACTTAAAAAAATGAGTGTACTGATTTGAAAAATGCTTTTATTTCTCAGCATAATCTCCCTGTACATTGAGGCAGTTGTCCCATCGTTTCACAAGCCCCTGAAAACCAGCAGCATAGAATTCTTTGGGCTGCAGTTGGAACCAGGCGGTGACTTCCCTTTCTACAGCCTCATCATCGGGAAAATGTTCAGCTGAAGGATAATGTTTAAGAGGGCTGAACAAATGGAAGGCATTTAGAGCAAGATTCATCACCTATGACAATTTTGGATAGCATATTCGTGTCCATTGTGGTAGCGATTGAGATGCTGTATTGCCAGACCCATTCTTTGCATTTTGTGTTCTGGTGTCAGCATGCGCGGCACCCATCATGCACAGACTTTGTGAAAACCTAACCTGTCATGTGACTTCCATTTGTTTGGCCCTCTTAAACATCATCTTTCGGCTGAACATTTTCCCGACGATGAAACTGTAGAAAGGGAAGTCACATCCTGGTTCTGACAGCAGCCCAAAGAATTTTATGCTGCTGGTTTTCAGGGGCTTGTGAAACGATGGGACAGGTGCCTCAATGTACAGGGAGATTATGCTGAGAAATAAAAGCATTTTTCAAATCAGTACTTTTATTTGTTTAAGTTCTATGTCCATTTGTAACTTACTTATTGACTTACCTACGTAGGTAAATTTGTACTTGTGCTTAATTACTTAATCACTATGCATGGGAGAGTGGAGGTATAACTTCAACATTCTTAACCTTTGCACTAGATGCAGGTGAGTGATCAGCTTCATGCTTTGGCTGCTTTACCCCTGGTGATATGAAGCTGGATTGGGGTAGATCTGACCTGGATGCTATGGAGAAGGGAACTGTGTATTATGTTCAGAACATGAAAATCAAGAGAAATTGTATAAGGCAAAATACCATCAAGATGAAAACTTCTCTTACTTCATTGTGTTCCTGTCAAACTAAACATTGTTTGTACATGTAAATATTATGACCTACATGCAGACTTGTGTGGTTTGCAGCCTGGTGTTAATGGATTAGCTGCAAAACCAGTACCTCCACCTAGAGATCATCTACGTATTGAGAAGGATGGACGTCTGGTGAACCGTGCACCAGCACCTCAGGTACCTGCCAGAACTGCCACTGCTGCTGCCACACCCTTCTGTCACAACAACAACACTGATCCCACAAAGGAGCAACTCGACAGCATTCGCAAGTTCCAGGTGAGTAACGCTGTGAACTTACAGATGGGTACTAGGATGAACAGCACAAAATCCTGGTCCTCTGCCTGTTCAGTTAAGTCCACATGTGCATAATGTACAAGTGTTTCCTAAGACTAAATCTAATGCCTATATTATCTTCATCTTCTGGTTTGGTCGTCTGATATATTTAATAAGAAATATGTATTCAGGGTCCCATGACCAAACTTATGGAGGTTGTTGGGGAGAGAGTTTTGGGTAGAAAATGTAAATACATTTTTTTTATTCATCAGTCATGTCAAGTTATGGAGTTTTGCCACTTCTTAAGAAAGTGAAATACTTGTCCATTAATGATTATATTTAGTTATATATGAGAAGTATCTTTATTTATTACTTTTAATTACAATGAATGAAAAGCCAAAAATTCAAAGTTACTTAGTTGTATTTTACATTATATGTAACACAAATGTCTGATCATGAGTGGGGACTTGCACACAATTACATTTATTTCTTCACAAGAACTGCTTGAAAGTTGCTGCCTCCTACTTGCAGGCGCATTTCACAGTGGTGTCATGTGAAGTCCCTAACATAAACCAACTGTCTAGGTTGGTTCCTAATGTCTGTTGCAGCTACCAGGATATGTCTAATTGGGTTGTTGTGATGTGTCTTTGATGCATTCTCATAAGAAAAAATAAACTGTGTTCATATCAAGAGAATATTAAGGCCAGATAACTGCAGCGCTCATCCAATCCACATATCTATAAAATGGTTGATCATTAAATTATCCACTTGTTGTGAAAAGTGGGGAGGAGCAACGGCATGCTGCAAGGGAAATATTCTTTCAAGAAAGTCAGTGCACCAAATTCTACTGAGATGATTTGCTGTCACATATATTCCTCTTAAGTAATCCCCTTATGATTCTCACCAAAACATTCATTCTAAGTCTTTGTTTAAATGAAGAGCCTGGAGTGACACGGGGATTCTTCAGTGCCTATTTATATAAGTTATGGATAGTGTGTACTTGTGAATAATGTGTAATTAGTCCATAATATACACCACGAGAAGTTAGGTTCATTTTTGTGTAGAATCCACTGAGAGAATTGGAGGCAAAGATTATTGTCTTCTACTGTAGCCCTTGAGAAGGTGTACATGAAAATGATAGAACTCCTACTCAAGCAGTGTGTGCCAGATCGCACTCTGATCAAGGTCTCTTTCAAACATTGCCTGATGAGTGCAAGTCAGTAGACTAGAACATACAGCATTGAAAATTTTCTTCTTCATTCTGCACATTGTGTCTCTAGTGGCCAATGCACTGGTGGCACAAGTGAACCTCTTTCCCGCAGACTGTGATGTACCATTGCACACACTTCTGTTATGTTGCCTCAAATCTGAATAATGACACTGGTATTTCCTCAGAGCAGCTGTAGCATTTCCATGGCAGAAACCCCTCTTAAATTAATTTATTGCTCTCTACAAATCTGTAATGTTTTTGTTCTTACTGTTTGTTGCAAGCTCACCAGTTTTGTCTTTCAGATATTCCCCTATTTTTCCTAAAATGTCTGCTGGTTTCCTGTCTTATAATGTTCAGATTATCCCCATTTATTTTGCTTAGCCATTAATGAATATGATGGAAAACTATGAAAATTCTATATGTAAAACAGCTCATCTTGCCCCATCCTTAAGACTTTCATAAATGTCCACATCTTCATAGAAATACACTTAAACAAGAATTATTTCAAGTAAAAAATGTAATTGGCAGAGAATGGTCAAAATGAGGCTGCTGACAATATCTGTCCTGAACCTTGTGATATGCAGACATTACTGCTAAAGAGATCCTTTATCAAACTTTACAAAAGTGACCTAAATTTTTCTGGGGCTGTACTGACTTATTTTCAGATGTAGTATACTTGCCACATTTGTTATGCCAAAATATTAATACAAACCTTACTGTATTCAGACAATTCACTAGTGTTGATTAATAATACATTTCTTGTTTATTATGCTTATAATTACAGAATTCCTTTTTTCTTGTATTTAATACAACTTTAAGAGAAGGAAAAAGTATTGCCTGTGTTGTCATATACTGGTCAATTATGCATCCAAATTGTAAAATACTCACAGTATACATAAATGTCTATATCTGGGTCTAAAACTTTGTCTTGTTTCACAAATATAAACATGTTACATTAGTTTATAAATGTGTTCATACTTATAATAGCAAGGTTAAAGAGGGACTTTCAGAGCTGCACCTAGTTGCACAGAATTATTTAAAGTTGATGAGGATTCAGGTTAATAGCGCAACAAATTAGTTCAGTTAGTAGCCTGTTGGATTTCAAGTGAAATGCACAGAATTTTTCAGAGTTTCTCGAAGTGTACAGAGTTGCATGGAGTCTCTAGTTGTTAATAATTGCCAGTTCCAGTAAGTTAGGCTTTGGTGCAATATTTGTTGGCTTATATTTCTGTATCCTTGTTGGATTTGGTTCTGTCGTTTGTACTTGGGTCACTGGATCTTCCATGGGATCAGTTTCAGAAACCATCCTGGATTTGGTATTGGCATAATATTTGGGGTCACTTTCAGATTTGGCATCATCTCATGTTTTAGGTCAGATCAGGTTATGTTGGTGGCATATCTGACTGGACAGTCTGCTGTGCATTCACTTACATGTATGTGACAAGAATTATATTTTGACTAAATCATATGTATATCCCACTACAAATTCGGCTCATACATTGCATGTTTGGAATCAGACCTCTGTTGATTTAGTTTAAAGTGGATATTTTAGATTGGGTTATGTTACATTAGATTATGTTAAATTATGGAAGACTGAGGGAACTTGAATGTTGCTTAGGGTTTTAATAGGCACAGAGCTGCTAAGATGTAATGAAACACGTATACCACTTCTGTTAAAATTTACAGTTTCAAGTATTTAAAAAGAGCATCCACTAATCCTTATTATACTGACTAGAGTGACACATAAGGTCTGTGTCTCATACATTATTGTATGTGGATTTTTTATAGAGCTGTTAAACACTATGAGTTCTGTGTGTCTAGTACTAATAGCCCATATGACAATGTTAGAGGCTTACTGTGTTATTACAGACCTGCTTGACAAGATACATGCGGTCAGTGAGTCTCACTTCATAACTAGGGTATACCAGAGAAGTGTGTAGTATTGTTACTGAAGATAAGTATAGTGTAGCACACATAGTGTTTACTATTGAAACCTGTACTGTGAAGACATCTTGTAAGAAGTGTGTAGAATGTTTAGAACAATGTGTCCCAGAATTTCAATTTCTTTGGAAACAGTGTGTTGAATGGTGAACAGGTTATTTGCTACAGAAAGAGCAGAATCACGTTCAACATGTTCTTACACTAGGTAATATTGGTGGAGCTCATTTAGGAGCATCCCCATGGAAGTCTTTAAGGCGGTTATCTCAGCAAATCATTGTCAAAGAGTTACTTGTACACTGAGCCACAAAGTTTATCAGTTTTAAGCCATTAAAATTGAAAGTGGTGAAAAACCTACATGGGCATCATATTCCTCAACTCTGAAGCTGAGGTGGCATGTACCTGCAAAATACTGGCAACATTGCCTGCATCTACATGGTAACACAACCAAGGAAAAAAAATTACATTAAAAGTTAACGTTTGTGAAAACATAAAATCAGTCTGTTTTCACTTTTGTGTAATTTCATATTAAGGTGCTCATGTTCTTCAACATAATTAACATTTTTGTTAGCTCATATAACCTTCATTCTGAGAATTACAGTTTATCTAGGGATATTCTGGTGCTGGCTGATCTTATGCTCTAGTAACAAGTATCAGCTTTATCACAACTAAGCAGAACTCAATTAAAAGAACTACGTATAAAGGTAAAGGGAAAGTTATCGCTATGCTTAAGCAATTAAGCATTACACCATGAAGGCATATGGGGGAGTGGATGTATAGATCCAAGTTTTCTTGACCTTGGCCCTAGTTGTAGGTGAGTGGCCCGGCCACTTTACTCCCAGGGAGAGAGCTCCTGGTAACCATTTGATAGTAGGCTGGATGGGCCCCAGAACTGGTCTGGATGACATAGAGAAGAGAAAATTCTTTATCATACTGGGACTCGAGCTCTGACCCCTTGTTCATCCCGCACGTAGCCAGTTGCTATACTGACTGCTATCCCAGCTCCAGAATCACTTGCAAACTCCTCTTATTTAAGCTATTTTATTTAATATCTGTGGTTTATTATCACAAGCATGTTCTATCCGTTTTGCTTCCTTGGAGTTTGATCTTAAAGCATTGTCTACCTTGTTGTATGCATGTTACTGATCCAGTACATGTTTCATAAATTCTGACTTATCCATGTTGTGTATGAGATGTGGAATTTGTTCTTTACTTCACTATATATGTTTGCCTATTCACGCAAGAACCATAGAACAAATTCTCATGAACTGTTATATTGTGAGTTTTACTGCACTCCGTCAACACATTCCAATAATTGGCATTATGCATGGAGAGCTGTGTGTGGTGTCTGTGTGTATCTTGAGCTTAAACCACCCAACATATTTATTTACCGGAGTAAAAACACTTAGGGAAAAATTATACACATTTTAGCCCATACAACCTTTTCCCAAAAATCTTGATTTTTTTCTCTGTAGATAGTAGCAAAGGGGTTTATGTGCCTTGTCGTCTGATAACTCGAGAACATTGAACTGATACTCATCGAGTTCTGTGCTGGATATCCTTGCTTTTCCATCTCACCTGTTTTCTGCTGTTTATAAGTGAGTATAAAGAAGTGGAATTCATGAATTGAAATCTCGAAACAACAAGAACTGTTACGCCGTTTCCTGTGTTGTGCCATCTTTATATTTTCTACATAACCTAGCTCTACATGTTTTGTCTATTTCTGTTACTTGAATCGACATAGTTTTCGCTAGTCTCTTGTAATGTTAGCATTTGAGGTGGAATTGAACCTGTACCCGTTGGCCCATCCCTCCTCTTGCCGTGCCAGTATTTCCGGCCACTAAGGCCGGATGTGCACTAACACAGCAGGGGAAGTGGTACGCCCTGAACTCACTCAGTATGTATTCTGTTCTCTCAGCAATACAAATGTGATTTAAAATCCCCCGTGTCTAAGTTTCACATCATGAAGGCATAAAGGGAACATGGAGGTACCGCAAGACTCATCATTGTCTGCGTTACTAGGGGGAGGTATGCTATCAGCATCACAGTCCGACCGACATGGCAAGGAACTCTGTACGTATTGGATAAGAGGCAGGTGGGTGCCAGATCTGGAAACAGGAGTGGTAAAGGTAAAATTCCTCTTATGGCCAGGCGTTGAACTCAGTCTGTCCAGTACCTTGGCAGATGTGATGGGAGAATATTTTATAGTTTATGTTAAAAACTAAACAATACAAATATCGAAAACTCTCTTTGTAAACAAGAAGGTAAAGCTATCCCTGTAACAGGCCGTGGAGGCCCATAGGGTTGTGAGACGTCGACACTCCCAAATTTTCTCTAGACAGTCGGCTCACATATGGCAGTGAGGTTGTCAGCCTTACGTGCTGGGTGCTCTTTACCCCCCAGAAAGATTCCTGGAACTCATTTCTGTTAGAGGCTGTGTCGACCCCAGAGCCATAATGCGGCTGGAAGGATTGGGTCAATTTAAGAAAAAAATCCACTTCATCGGGACTCGAACCCGCGATTTTCCGACTTGTAGCATAGTTCCTCAACAAACTACGCTACCGCGTTCCCCAATCTCTTTGTAAAAGGTAGGTAACTCGTTCAGGGAAAATGAAATGGGTGCGACATGTAGTACAGAAGGACTTACTTACTTACTCATGGAGCTGAGCCCTTTTGGAGGAGCCGCCAATTCAGCAGCTACTCAAGAATTTCCCAGCATTTTATGGAACCCGAAGGTTCATCACCGTATTCACAAGAGCCCTCCACTGGTCCCTATCCTGAGCCAGATCTATCCAATCCATCCCATCCCATCCTGTCTCTCTAAGATCCATTCTAATATTGTCCCCCTACCTACGTCTTGGTCTTCCCTGTTGTCTCTTTCCTTCTGGCTTTCCCACCAATATCCTATACGCATTCCTCGTCTCCCCCTTTCGTGCTACGTGACCTTCCCACCTCATCTTCCTTGAGTTGATCATTCTGATTATATTGATGAGAAATACGAATAAACTTTTGATCGGATATCCTCAAGGGGACAGATCACGCGGAGAACCTAGGCATAGACAGGGAAACCTTATTATAATGAAGCTAATGGGGTAGGTTATAAGCGTGTGGACTGAAATAAACTGGATCGTGATAGGGAGTTATCGTGAACACGGCAATGAAACTTCTGGTCCTGTAAAGCAGGGAACTTCTTCATCAGCTAGTGAACTCAAGAAAGGTCTTGCACCGCGAAGAGAAGAGAAGAGATTGTAGTACACGTATATCACAATACCCGTCTTTCAGAAAGTTTCAGTTTTGTGAAACAGGAAGTTTATATTGTATTCAAGCATCCTGTCGCATTAATATATATATATATATTATTTGGGGGGAGCACTATGCTACAATCCGGAAGGTCGCGGGATCGAACCTAATGAGATCATTGGATTTTTTTCAATTTACCTAATCCCTCCAGCCGTACTGTGGCCCTGGGGTCGACTCAGTCTCTAAGAGAAATGAGTACCAGGAATATTCTTGGGGTTAAAGGGCGGCCGGCGCGTAGGGCTGACAACCTTGCCGCTATCTATGAGCCGATTGTCTAGAAATTATGGGAACCTCAACGTCTCACAACCCTATGGGCCTCCAAGGCCTCTTACAGTGATACCTCTACTTACTTTACTTTAAGGTAAATTTAATTTAATTTAATTAGGAATTATCGCTTTCACACGCGGTAGATAAAAGACACAGTGATGGCGTATACGGCCGAAACATGTAGTGAGGAAGGAGGGTGACTGGATAATAAGCTGCATTTAAAGCGGAAATATAGGAGTACAAATGAAACAGGAAGTTGATGAAATGACATGCCGTTGCGTACCAAATTCCTGTGCTCTGTGCCCGGACTGGAGTGTCCTGGGCGGGGCGTGCTACGGTTTCGGATGGCTGGGCATCGGACACGACCTGTGGCCATTAGAGACCAGTTTTGTATCTGATGTGGGTCTAGTTGGTGTCATCTCGGGTGAACTGTGGTATCAGGCGGAGTTCTTTAGCTACAATTTTTCAGAGTTCAAAGAAAACTGTGCAAAATGTAAAATATTTACTGTTTCAGAATTGTCACCGCATCTTGAAACACTTCGAAAAAGTTTTTGAATTATGGTATTTTTTGTAGGAAACAAAGGCTAACGGTATTATCGTGCTCACATGCCTCTCTCTACTAATAACTTTTAAACCGGATTTCATTCAAACCTAGGTATCACGCCCCTAGAAGGTAATCCTGTGTTCAGTGATATCAGGAGATTTCTTTTCCCTGGGGAGGGGGTTTCACAGGGGCATGAAGTTAACCTACTACTCACACCCATCTAGTGTCAAGGAGTTACAGCCTCACCCCCTAGTACGTCTTCATGGCGTGGTGCTCAATTAGGTGCAGGGGCAGCTTTACTTGTACCATGAGATTATGTAAATGCAGAAAATTTCTTGTCCATCTGGATAATAAATGGGGGTGTGGAGATACGAATTATTTAAGAATTGATTGGCAGACTCATCAACTTAGGCGGTGACACTATCGATCCTTCACCCTTTGCACACTTCCCATAATGAGGCCTCCTGCTATTAGTGTTTACAGACAACTCAAAATCTGAACCTTCAACAGAAAGACATTCAGTCCGTATCGACGCTGCAGACCTCATCGTGTACAGACACAGTTGTGAGATAAGCTACTGCATTTTAGAATGCTGTTTCCTGATCCTTGTTGTGCGTTACAACATCTGGGGTGAGAGTGACACTAGCGCCATTTTAAATAAGGGATCTTTTTTTTGGTGTGTTGTAATAGATCTTCAAAAAATGTGTACCTTTGTTAAGACTATTGTTTATGGAGTGTAAAACGGCATGATGGGTGCTTGAAGTCTAATTATCTTTATTTCAGGTTTGATATCGTAAGAATCTAGACATGTACAATTTTGTATGCAGATAGATCGTAAGCGTACCTGCAAATTTTGCATGAGACTTTTTTGTGTGTTTGGAATTGCAAAAAAAAAAAAGTTTTGAAGTTAGTTTATGGGAAATGTAATGTAGTCGGACGTTCTTGTTCCTTCCGCCCACATTTCTCTCTCTCTCTCTCTGTAATTTACGTCATTACTCTGTTAGTTTATTGAGGCACTATGCTACAAGCCGGAATGTCGCCGGTTCGATTCCTGATGTCATCGGATTTTTCAATTGGCATAATTCTACCAGCCGCATTATGGCCCTGGTGTCGACTCAGCCTGTGACAGAAATGAGTACCAGGAATCTTCTGGAGGGGATAAATGCGCCTGGCCAGTAAGGCTGACAACCTCCCTGCCATCTGTGAGCCGATTGTCTAGAAAATGTAGGAGCCTCGACGTCTCACAACCATATGGGCCTGCACGGCCTGTTACAGGAATAGCTTTACGTTTTTACTCTATTTATCTCGCGATTGCAGTTATTAGGAGTTTCCATTCATTTTCTGCATGAAGTATATGTGTCACGTGGGTGTCGGATCCGTCCGTGTCTTCGTGGGTCTCGTCTCCGAAACTGCGTGACCGAGTTCTGTGCACCGAAAATTCAGTTTAGCGAGTTTAGTTTCGGTTCGTACCGGTCTAGTATAATCAGTATTTTACGTGATTCTCAAACTAAATTTGTTGAATTTCTTTAAAAGGACCCAGCTTAGAAAAAATTGACATGTGATTCGAAAGTGGGCCTCTTGAAGGTTTACAACTTTTTATACACTTTTCGATATGATTAATATTTTACGAAATAAGTACAAACGATTTATCACTGTGCGCAGTGTGATATTAGTAGTACGATAAGCTTTGCTGCAATAGATTTGTAAAATAAAGTTGTCCCTGTGCTTAATCAGTTACGAAGTGCGCCATTAGGAGGTATAGCTGCACCATTCCTGACCTCGGCTCTAGACGGAGGTGAGTGGTCCACTTCTCGCGTAGGCCTCTTTACCCTCGAGGTAAGAGCCCCCGGTACAAACTGGATAGGAGGATGGGTTAACCCCAGAACCAATCTGGACGCTGTGGAGCAGAGATGAACTCTTATCCCTGTCGGGAATCGAACTCGAGCTGTTCAGCCTGTAGGCCATCGCTATACCAACTGAGCTATCACGGCACATAGTAAGTTTGTACCTTTAACCTTTAATAAATAAACATAGAAACTAACGAGGTATGCAAAATCAAAATATGCATTTGAAAAATACGTGTATATTTACTCGAGAGGCGTACACCTTTCTGCTCTTTACTTGTTTTGTTTGCTACGGTACGCACGCTCCTTATCTTTGTGACTCGTGGTACCGTGACGTCAAGAACTTCGTTTGTCACGTTACAGCAAATAATCGCAGACACAAGTGTGTTAGTGCAAGGCGACGCAGAGACCTGTTTCTGAGAAAGAAGCAGCGCGGAAGAATACGTGCGACGAGTGACGCATTGCACAGCATGTTTTGAAGATCAACTCTTTCGGACGATGTGAACGCCGAGCCCGAACAAGTTACCCTTAAATGGCATACATAACTTTGTGATGTAATATGATTATGCGTATTTCTGTCGTGTCTGAATTATTAGGTGGCTTCTCAAGAGCGACTCGGCTCCGTAGAGTATTTAGCAAGTTCCTGCTTCTTAAGAGTTTGTGAGTGGATCTGCTGTTGTCAGGGCCCGTAAATATGTGAGTGAAGTTGGGTTGGTACGTAGCGCACACACTTCCAAGGAAAAGTTAACAAGGTACTCATTCATCGGGAGAACACTGGCTTTATGGAATATGGTCTAATTATGCATATTAAATTTACAATTCGTTGTACAAGACTTCCAGTTGATTCTAACTTGAAACATTTGAACGAATAGTCTAATGAGAATACAAATCGTACCTAGATATTCATTTGTGTACCTACGCACTGCACTATGCAGTGTGATGACCTTAATTTGAAAGAACAGAAATGGTCCACAAATATTGTAAAATGGCGAGGAAAATATTTGGACCCAGCACTTCATGATTTGCCCAGGTCACCCAGTATTGTTAGAATAGTAAAATGAAGGAGGTTAAGATTGGTTGGGTGGATAGTTTCAAGAGACGAGACAGAATTGTGGTAGGGAAATGCCTTGACCGCCATCACTCGAAAGACCGAGAAGACGGGAGAACACAGACACAGTTAGAAAAATGGATTGAGGATGAGGGACGGATGGATTTGGCTCAAGATCTTGAACAGGGGCGGGCCTTTGCATCATCGTTGTTCAGCCTACGGGTTCTACTCAAGGATTGTATTTCTAAGGGCCCTAGTCTTCATAAATACTGAACCATATATCGCTTTCGGTGTATTTTGAACTATCCCATGTATAAAATACGACGAAACTAAGTTAACATTTTTATATATAACATAAAGGGATACAAGAAAGATCAAAATCATTTAAAGCCTTGCGTTATATTTAATCAATACACATATGATAAAAATAATAAAAACCTAATATTACAATAAATTAGAGCTGGAAACAAAACTATTCGAAACTGAATACAGAACATAACACTAAGAGAGTGTGCGGCGTTTCTTAGTGCGATTTAGGAAAGTGCGTGACTCCAAAAACTTAATAAATGTCCACTGTTGTCTCGATGCGCCCTCCTGATTTCGAAACGTAGTGTTCAGACGTGGCAAGAGCTTGGGATTGTCTGTCGGGAGGAGTTGCCCAACAGTATTTCAAGTCGGCAAGTAACCCGAAGGTTGCAGCTCTGAAACACAGCTGTAGAACGTCCGACGTGTAAACGGGTGGTACTGATGTAAAATTTGAGGTTTTCAAGGCGGCGACTATGAAGAATGCCGTCTTCTGGGATGTAGCGCAGCAGGTAGCTGCTCACGCTGGTTCCTCGCGGATTTTTCTGCCCTGAAGGTGGAGGCGATACGTTCCTTTGAAACGTCGGTTCACACAAGATCTGCACGACGCCACATCCCAGATGACGACATTCTTCGGATGGTATCCAGTTCGAATCTGAGCCAGAACTTCAGACATTCTTATTAAAATATTCTGTGGTTTTGTCAAGGCCTTTCAAATTCCACGGATTATACCTTCAGACAGACGGAACACACCTTCATCTTAGTCCCTCGTAACAATCTGTTGCTTATAATCTGTAGACTTCCAGCTTAACCAGCCTTTTGTTTAATACGTCATTACGCGACATACAGTTAGGCACGGGGAGAAAGTAGATGCTTGTGCTAATGCAATAATGAGCAGCGCTTTAACACATCACAACTACTTCGTAACGCAGAGGTGTGAAATTAATATTATCAGGTTGGCTACATACAAGAGATGACAGGCAGTGGTACTCTTATATCTTTTTTGTTGGTTATGTAGCGATGCTTACTGTATCTAGATCATATAGCGCTAGATGATGGGATTACTAATGAATTGGAAAAGATTTGGAAGGAACCGGTCATGATCTAATCGAGGTACTCTCCCATCATTTCCCTAAATGGACTGAGGAAAACCACGATGAACCTGTCAGGATACCCGTGTCCCAGCTGATATTCGAACCGTGAGTACCGAATACAAATTTAGGGTATTAAAATGAAAATCGACATGAAATAAATATAAAAAATAAGTTAAGAAATTAATGATGAACTTCTACCTTGAAGATGGAGACAGTGGGTTCCTCCAAACTGTTGGTAGGCCTTACCTATCTGACTTAATCTCATATCTCACGTAATATTACGGTAAAATTTGGCAGAAAGGGGGAGGGGGTTGAGGGCGCTGTCGAGTCCCCACCCCTGGACCCGTACTACCGCCGCCCCTGACCTACAGGAGCATATAAAATGTAAAGTTGTCCCTGAGCTTAACTAATTAAGCACTACGCCATGAATGCGTATGGGGGCGCGGATGTACAGATCCATATTTTCTTCACCTCGGCACTAGTTGGAGGTGAGTGGTCAGCTTCACGCCCAGGCCGCTTTAGCCCCGGGAAAGAGCCCCTGGTGTCCAGTGTCTCTACAAATACACCGTTGCA
This sequence comes from Cryptotermes secundus, assembly GCF_002891405.2. Classification (NCBI taxonomy): domain Eukaryota; kingdom Metazoa; phylum Arthropoda; class Insecta; order Blattodea; family Kalotermitidae; genus Cryptotermes; species Cryptotermes secundus. Next base: position 211,331 of record NW_019727409.1, on the reverse strand, counting down.
AGACTTGCACTACAAAGCTGAAGCTGTAGGTTACACAGCCAGAAAAGATTTCTCCACTTGTTTCGTTAAATAGTTACTATGCCCAAAGGCGTTTGAAATAAAAACCGTGGAATTGTATGTCACGTACCATTCATCTGTACGATTTAATTGAAAGATTCTAACGTTTGGTTTGAGCTGAATGTGAAGTAGGGGTTATACTAGACCGATATGAGCTAAAATAATTTCATCGGATAATTTTTAATGTAAAGTCCGAATAGGTAAAAGTAAAATTTTCTTTGTGATTAACGCTTTAAAGACTAGTGATTACTGTGTGTACCACCTTCTTTAATACACTGAAACTCTGCATCCTGCCCACAGAATGTATCTGTGTGTTTCGTATGGTTCTCACAATAAACAGCGACTGTTTCGCTAAACGGCATTAACCGGCTGGTCTTTGTAGCGGAGACACAGTGTGTTTCCTGTGAGGTACGGCCTGAATTCCATAAGTTATTTAGATGAAATTCAGTCTTTTAATTGGTTCCTTAATTAATTAAGCACCATGCGATGAGGACGCATGAGGGAGTAGGGGTATAGCTCCACCATTCTTAAACGCGGCACCAAATGGAGATGAGTGCTGAGCTTAAAGCTGTGGGCGCTTTATCCTCTGGTATAGAGCCCCCGATACCCTTTAGGCAGGAGGCTGAGTGGCGCCCAAAGGCAGTCTGAACACAGTGGAGAAAGTGAAAATCTTTTGCCCCTGTCGGAAATCGAACCGATTCCTCGGTTGTCCGGCCCGTAGCCCGTAGCTAAACTGGCTGAGTTATCTCAGTAGAGTCTTAATACGAAATATAATGTAATTCGGCCGAGTTCTACTTTTCTCAGTTGAAACATAGCATAAAGATCTAGTATGTGTTCATTTTATACAGTTTCCGGAAAACACCATAAAAATTATAAAAATTAAGAACATTTATTCCGGATAGTACAGGCTAGGGACGAAATATCGGCCATGGATTTGACACCCAGGTGGTTCGTTGGCAAAACGGAATTACGAGACAAAAATTCTTCTTTAGCAAAAAAGACTACAACGTGTGTACTGAAGTCATCATCGGAACCCAAAATGGTGGAAAGGAATTAATTAATATTCTGTCTACAACACATCTCTTTGGGCAAGATCACCACTGGATTTCATCTTGGACTTAAAAAATGCGCGAAGAACAAGGAGTATTAACCCATGATGCTCCAATTTTGACGTCTTCGTTTCGTCTTCAAACCACGAACTTTACATGAAGTGTCCGTGAAACTTCAGGCTGTACGGACACAAGTCAACTGATGGTGTCCACGTCACCTCTTGCGAAACACTGCAACAATGCGGAGGTGAGTAGTTGTTGCTGCAGGAGGAACCAACTCAGCATGGATGAACTAAATAAAGAATCTGCAGTGGCTGTATTTTTGGACTAAAATTGGAGTTGCCACTTTTATATAAAGGATAACTGTTACAGAGAATATTAGACCAGCGCTCTCAAACGATGAGCCCGCGGTTTAATTTATGTATGCTCACATACTCGTATGTTAAGTGATCTCCATATAAATATATGTTATCGCAAACTGAAGAAATGCTCTTTTACAATTTTAAGCTACCTTTTTCGTTTTCCTTTTAGAAATTAAATACTTTGTGTTAAATACCTCTGTTGTTCGTCTCTCTCTTTATGGCGTTTATTCATGTAGACCGGTCGATTGGTGGCGACGAGGATACGGAATTGTGAGGTCCGTTACGGCATCCATTAGAATCTGGAAGGTGGGACCGTGTTACTAGTTCCAGATTCTCAAGAGACGGATGTATGACAAAACTAAACAAACTCCGTGGTTTTAGCCCGCAAGCGAACTGTACCGACCGAGCAACCGCCGCTTATCGGCGAAGTTATTGCCAACTTTAGCGGATAGAGGGTGTAGCGTGGTCAGCGAAACGATGTGTATGACAAATTACATTATTTCACATTCACGAATGTTTCACTGTCTGTGATTGTGACAGTCCTTTGTTTCAGTACTACATAAGACATAAACATTTTAAATACAGGTGAGCATAAAGGGTATTTACAATTCTGGATATTTGTTGTGGCGCAATCAAGCAAGATGCAACATCCGAACTTGAGTTCTGTATCAAAGTGCACACACGCAGTTGCAGTGATTTGCCGCCAGGGTACTGTGGTCAGGGGGCTGGCTACACCTCTGTGACC
>NW_019727409.1:184680-209033 GCF_002891405.2 Cryptotermes secundus | reverse complement strand
GGGGAGCTATGTATCACTGTATCACGCTCCCAATTACACAATTACACACACGTCCGGTTCTTCTTTCCGCGACGGCTGCTATACTCCAACTGTAGTCCGCTGACTGGAGAACTGTTGATAACACACTCGGCGACTGTCACTTTACGACTCGACTCGGCGACTGTTATTTTACAACTCGGAAATGTCTTTCGTACAACTGAAGTCGCCGACTGCTACAGTAGAACTCGGAAATGTCTTCCGTACAACTGAAGTCGCCGACTGCTACAGTAGAACTCTGCGGTAGCCACATTAGAACTGACTGGTAGCTGCTGTGCGGTTCCCTTATATATCCGCAGTGGTGCCTGTTGCGCGCCACGTCACAGTAGGAAGCGGTTACGGGTATGTAGCGTTGCGCGTTACGTCACCGCGGAGGGATGGGAGGGAGCGCTTCGTTACCGCCACGCGCCTGTGGCCTGAGTTGCCACGTTGCTGCTGGGTAGGGAGGGGTTCTCTGTTGCGCAACATGTTACAATACTATTGGTAACTCAGTGTTAATTAATTTTGGCAATCTCAGTAAGATTTAATAAAAGTTGTTCACTTTAAAAGTTCAAAACATCACTTCATATTTCGACCAATGTGGTCATCATCAGGTGTTAAACTTATTGGGCGAGGAAACTGCTGTCTTCAATTGTTGCTTACGTTGTTAATATAGAAGTTCCATAAATGCGCATATGTGTTTGAGTTGGTGGGTTGTATTTTGTGCTGCGTGTCTTGTTCTCAGTCGAGAACAGAATAGAGCACTTTCCTCGCCCAGTAAACTCTGATGACCACATGAGTCTAAACATGTGGTGACGGAATTTAAACTTTTTTTTAAGTGAATAACTTTTAATAAATCTTATAAAACGCAGTGCTGGACGTGAGACTGAAAAGACTAATCGACACTGAGTTACCAATAGTACATGTATATTGTACATATCGAACACATCAGAGTGGTACAGTAGAGTTTGACAGTTGTAACGTAATGTTCAGATGTTGTAGCGTCCTATTTGATTCGCAGTAAAAGTTAAGTCGTAAAGATAATATTGTAACGTGTCTTGAGTTCGAAGCTCGTTGGTCACGTGTGTAAGTCCAAATCCCACTTCTGACACCAGTGTAACGTGTTTCGTTGCTGGAGACGCCGTAGAGATGGTTAATTGGTTTATTCAACAATCTACAAATATCGGCTACAATTACTTATCAAACAGTTGCGGGGTTTCACGAATTATAACCCTATGCGCAAATCAGTTCACTCTGTCTTCAGTGGTCTACACGTTTACAGTAGGGGAGCTATGTATCACTGTATCACACACACTCCCAATTACACAATTACACACGTCCGGTTCTAATTCCCGCGACGGCTGCTATACTCCAACTGTAGTCCGCTGACTGGAGAACTGTTGATAACACACTCGCTCGTAGGCTTGCTCGGAATTGTCTTCGGCGATGGCCACGGTATAACTCGACTCGGCGACTGTTGCTATATGTCAACTCGGCTCGGCGACTGTTACCTTATAACTCGGCGACTGCCCACATTACAACTGACTGGTAGCTGCTGTGCAGTTCCCTTATATAGCCGCAGCGGTGCCTGTTGCGTGCTACGTCACAGTAGGAAGTTGATTACGGGTACGTAGCGTTGCGCGTTACGTCACCGCGGAGGGGTGGGAGAGAGCGCTACGTTACCGCGGAGAGGTGGGAGTGGTTCTCCGTTGCGCAACATGTTACAATATGTATTCATTTGTATATTTACACCGGATATTAATAATTGGATGTAGAGGCTACTATTATCGGTGTACGGTGCGACATTTTTTTAAAATTAAATTCGCTTAGTGGGGGGTGGAGTCCAACTGGGTCCACTCGGCACGGCGGCCACTGATTGGCCTATTGTAGCCTGCCCCGGGTGATTGTGTTGATGGAGAATTTGGTGGAATGAAGATGGGCAGGGGAAATCGAAGTGTTCGGAGAAAACCCGCCCCAGCACCACTTTGTCCACCACAAATCCCACTTGACCAGACCCCGGGATCGAACCCGGGCCGCCGCGGTTGGAAGCCAGCGACTAACCGCTTGGGCTATGGCGCGGTTTCTACGGTGCGACATACGTAGAACGAAAAAAAAAATGGAATTCAAGTGTAATTCCTAGCGAAAAGGATATGTAAAGAAACTAACCTCTTCACCCTCGAAGTACTACCCTTCTGCATATACGAGTACAAACTTGCTCCAGCATTCCTGCCATTGCTAGAAACACGTCTGGAAAGCCTATTCCCGTTTGGCTCTGAGGCCTGCTGTCGCGTTGTGTTTAAATCCTTACGGACGCAAAACGATGACCTTTGAACCCCATCTTCGAGTCTCGCGAAGAGTCAGAAGTCACACAGAGAGAAGTCTGGAGAATATGGTGGCTCTATGTTGGTTGGAATTTTGTTCTTCGCCAGGGAGTTCTGCACTGGGAGGGAGGTTTAACGGGGTCGATGGTTATTGTGGAGGAACCAGGTGTTTCTCCATAGCCGACTTCGGCACAGTAATGTGTGTCTCAGCTTGTTGCAATTTGCTCCCTAGATAGCACGCGGTCCACTACTGCGCACTCCATCCACCTCGCTTTAACTGGAAGTGGTTACCTCGATGCGTCGACATTCGGGGAATTTTTCGTTCCATCCTCGTATGTACGGTACGTGAATGTGGAAAGCTAGATGGCACACGGCGTAACTCCTTGAGTGTATAACACCGACTTTCCGTAACAAATGCAGCTGCGTAGGTTCCACCAGTCTTACTTCAGTGCACCACCGTTTCGTTGCAGGAAGCCTTGCGGAAAAGGAAGGAGGAAGAAGACCGCGTGGCCCAGCAGAATGAGTTCCTCAACAGAAGCGTCCGAGGCTCCCGCAAGCTCCAGGCGCTCGAAAGCCACTCGATGCCCCAGTCCCCCAGCGGCGTCGTCAACGACGGCTACTCGTCCGCAGAGGAAGCCGACCTTGGACCACCACCAGCCGCCGAAGACGACTCGAAATCGGAGTCGCTGCACAGGGTGATCGGTGAGTATTGCACAGCTTCCCCTATCTCGCAGTTTCACTTTTCAGGCACCCAACACAATTTGTATACATTTCTTAATAATAACAATAATAATAACAGTCCATATATTGAATAATAAAGAGCCTGGGTAGCGCAGTCGGTATAGCGAATATTTTCGGGCTGGACTGCCGAGGGGTTGGAGTTCGAGTCCTGGCAGGGGCAAGATTTTCTCCTATCCGCTTAGTCCAGACCAGTTCTGGGGCTCACCCAGCCTACTATTGGGCACCGGCCGCCCTTTCACCTAGGGTAAAGAGGCCGGGCTGTGAAGATGACCGGTCACCTCCAACTAGTGCCGGGGTCAAAAATACATGTATCTATACATCCATTCCCGTATACGTCTTCATGGTGTAGGGCTTAATTAGCACAGGGGCGACTTTACCTTGCTTACCTTTCGTGTTAGAGTAGTTGAGGCACTATGCTACAAGCCAGAAAGTCGCGGGTTCGAGTCCCGATGAGGTAGTTTTTTTCCGTTCAAGTAACCTAATCCTTCCAGCCGCACTATGGCCCTGGTGTCGACTCGGACGAACAGAAATGAGTACCAGGAATCTTCCTGGTGTTAAAGGACGACCGGCGCGTAAGGCTGACAACCTTACTGCCATCTGTGAGGCGATTGTCTAGATAATGTGGGAGCCTCGACGTCTCACAAACCCTGTGGGCCTTCAAGGCCTGTTACAGTGTTAGCTTTACTTATACCTTGCCTTTACGTATATAATTGAAACGTCTGGATGCAACACTCTCAGCTGGAATCTAGGCTCATTATGAAGTCAGTAGAAGCAGCACAGTCGATGTAGCGACTAGGCTGCATTATGGACGACCGAGAAGTCTGGTCCCAGTGATATTCTCTTGACAGCGTCCAGACCGGCTGTGGTGCCAATTCAGTCTCCCATTCAGCGGGTTCTGCTGGCCCATTCACCGCGACATGAGTCTGACTATTCATCTTCAACTAGTGCCGAGTTAAGAATGCATGTAGCTGTACAACCGCGCCCCCATACGTCATCAAGGCGAGGGGCTCAATTAAGCACTGGGGCAGCTCTGGCTTCATGTGTTCCAGAAATACTCATTATTTATGCCTGGTTTGAAAATTATATCTTATTCACTTTCCAGAAAGATAAAGATTTAGACACAAGAACGTAATTTATTTAATTTTTTTTAGAAACCAAGTGCAGGGGAAAATTATGAGGAGATAGAATTCGGGTAACGATTTTCGTCATTTAGTCCAGAACCATGTCTTCTCGTCTGCTGTCCAAAAGCGTAAAAATTAAAACATACAAAACTATAATTTTTCCTGTGGTTCTATATGGGTGTGAAACTTGGTGTCTGACATTAAGGAATGAAGATAGACTAAGTGCGTGAGCGAACAGCGTGCTGAAGAGAATATTTTGTTCGAAGAGAGATGAAGTGAGAGGAGGTTGGAGAAAAGTACATAATGACAAGCTCCATAACTTGTACTTTTCGCCAGGTATAATTAGAATGATCAAGTGAAGGAGGATGAGATGGGCAGGGCATGTAATATGAATGGAAGCGAAGAAGAATTTATATAGAATATTGGTGGGAAAATCAGAAGGAGAGAGACCACTAGGAAGACCAAGACATAGGTGGCTGGATAATATTGAAATGAATCTGAAAGAGCTAGGATGATGTGGTATGTACTGGATTGATGTAGCTCAGGATAGGGACCAGTGGAGGGCTGTTGTGAACACGGTAATGAACCTTCTGGTTCAATAAAGTGTTGAGAAGTTCTTGAGTGGCTGTACAATTGGCCGCTTCTCAAGAAGACGCAACACCATTAAGTTAGTTAGTTGGATAGGCCTTTACCACATGTGACGATACGAAATACGACGATGGTTGTGGAGTACGTAACCTGTTCTTGTGACGTTGCTAGAGCATCTGAAACACGCAGAAAACACATACGCAACCCAACAGCGTCCCCCTGCCCATCGCTTTTTGTTACGTAAAAGGCTCACGTTCTGTCCACTGATTTCCGTCCCTCGCCTCTGCCACCCCGTACTTCCTCTTTCCAATGGCGTACAAACACAATGAAAGCGACACACGTTACTAGAGTTGTCTGTCTCGTTAATTCAGTAGAGAATAACATTTTTTTTTCATAGCGCCCTTCACCCTCTGAGGAGGAGAACGGAAATTTGTTCTTTCTGTTCCTTTCTTCCTTTTCCTTTCATTCCGAAGTCAGTTTAGTGACTCCACGAGCGAAGGATCTGGGTTCTCTTCTCAGCAGATGGCTGAGATTTTACTTGTCACAGAGCCCAGACCGACTGTGGGGTCCACTCAATTTCCTATCCAGGTGACCTTTCGCAAGAGGTAAAGCTGTCGAAGCGTGAAACTAATGTCTTATCTCCGTGTTTTGTCAAGGACGAATGCATGGTGGTTGCACCCGCCGACATGGCATGGTGCTGAGAGTGTGCCGTTCTTTGCCGTTATCTACCATTTTGTTCTCTCCTTCTCAGAATTTTTTTTTGTCTCGATCTTCTGGATTGTAACGCCGTGTAGTTCGGCATAAGTCTGTCGACGTTTTGGAGAAGGATATGGCCTCCATCTTCATTGTTGAAGAGTAAGCTGAGCAAGAAACCAACAGGCGGCAAGCAAATTTCCCTTGGGCCATTCTTGTAGTCGCCAGACTTGAGAGCGTGTCTTACATGTGCCTGCAATTGTACGTTGAAAATGAGTCATGGTAATGGGGACGGGCAAAGGAAAGAATTCCTGTCAGGTGGGGGACTGTACATCCGGTTTGAAAAGCATGCACAGGTGTCCTGCAGCCCGTTCAACCCTTGGCCGTCATGTCAGAGAGTTTTCACTGAAGTCCGGCATGTTTTGAAAGGTTCAAATCAAAGCAACTTTACCGAGGAAAATGTTCTGTTAGGTTACAGTTCCAGAATGAGGTTTGCGACCCTGTAAGGAACGTGTGCCAGGCACAGTGAACAGCGACAACAAACTCCATGTATGAGGGGTGAAATATATGCTGGTACGTAATGTTCACGGCAGCTTATCACCTGCACCGCGGTACAATATTAGGCCATGCAAAGCTCGCTCGTTCTTACAGCAGCCGTGCAAATTGTTTCTTCCTCCTATTCCCCCCACCAGACCACGGAAAGATTTCTTCAGCTTCTGTACAGTGCTCGAAGATGATTTCGACTCAGGTAGGAGAAACAAGTAACTCAAAATTTTGGTGGGGATTTCCCCGGAAGATCGAGACAGGATTGTGGAGTTAATTTTAGTGTGGATCTTCTAGATACTGATTTTGTTATTGTTGTATGAATTAAACTGGCTCAGGATGGCGTCGAACGGGGAGTTTTCCTGTACAGGGTGTAAAAGGTAAAAAGGTAAAGTTGCCTCTGTGCTTAACCGGTTAAGCACTGTGCCATGAAGGCGTATGGGGGAGTGGATGTTTAGATCCACATTTTCTTGACCTCGTCATTAGCTGGAAGTGAGTGGTCAGCTTCACGCCCCTGTCGTTTTACTATCGGAGAAGGAGCCCCCGGTACCCATTGTATAGGAGGCTGGGTGGGCTCCAGAGCTGGTCTGGACAACGTGGAGAAGTGAAAATTCTTGACCATACCGGGACTCGAACTCCGACTCCTCGGTCGTCCAGCCCATAGCTAATCACTATACCGACTATTTCCAAATTACTGAGGTAGACTATTGAAACAGACACGGGCAAATTTAAGAAGATTTAATTAAACATTATGTCAGAGAAGACGTCGATATCACGAGATAACAGTATGGTCTTAGGCTTGATAACAAAGAAGGGTAAGGAAGTTTGTTTGATCTCGAGGTGTATTTTCCATCTTGTGCGAGATAGGCCTATCTGGACGGCTTAGCGCCCTTCTTGGTACTCCTACTATAAAGGTCCAGGGTTCGTATTTTACAAATTGATTTCTTTGGCACTTTGCCTTCCTCGTTAGCTTCGAAGCCCCTTTATTATTGATGCAAATCTGTTTGGCCAAATCAACGCTATACACACAGAGTAAGACATTTTAATATATGCCATTTAATAACAATATGTCATTTTTTTAAGTGAATGTGAAAATGAATGAGAACTATTTTCACATTATCTGCCAGTATTCGTATAATGAGCTGTTTCGGAAAACATCGATAAAGTTTGGCTAAAGATTCGTGTAAAGCAAGTTATTTTACCGTCACGGACTCAAATTATGTTATGTAGACGCCCAAACAACATTTGAAATCCGTTCAGTATTTTCTGAGATGCAATATACAAATAGATGGACGGGCACGACCTCTGCTTGTGCATGTCTATGGAACCAGGTTACAAAGTTTAGACCTTGAAGTAAGTAGCAACTCCGATTACCCGATGCGGTCAAGTATTTGCGGTGGCGTTTCTGCGAGTTGCCATGCCACGGGGTCAGGCACTACCTGGTGAGAATACCGCACGTAAGCAGTTAAAGTGAAACTGACCGTTGAGCGGGACAGTGGCAGAAGAGTTTGGCTGCCGACTGTGTTGTTCAGCTTCGTTCAACAGCCACGAACTGCGTTAAGGTATGCTGGCCATACGTTAACGTCCTTTTTCTTCGAACAATTTGAGGTAAATAGTGTTTTGTTTGTTGAATGACCGTTCAGATGTGACTGGGAGCTTAAGCAAAGAGGAGGCACCAAGTTCTCAGAGGCGAGTTTTGTAGCGTTGTTCACAATTTCTACTGCTCTTACATTGCTGCATTGTTGGCGTTACCTCCGTTGTACAGGCTCACCTTGAAGAGATATTTATTGCTCAGCTGAGGAAATGGCATTATTTTTCTGTAATAGAAAATTCATCACCATATTCACAAAAGCCCGTATTCTTAGCCAATTGAGTTCAAGCCAAAATTCAGTCCCTGTTTTTCTGGGATCAGTTTTAATAATCCAAGTACATTTGTGCTTAGGAGTCTAAAGTGGTTAGTGTCTTTTTTGACCATATTTCACCTTTACCCCAAGCATGCTGCCTGTCCATCTCATCTTACCCAAATGATAATGGTGAAGAATGCAAAAAGTCTGCCATCTTTTCTACTTCTTGTTATATCCTGTCTCTTATATCTTGACATTCTTAGTACTTTGTTTTACAGCCCTACAGTCTTTCTTACTTATGGAGCTGATCCCTTCTGGAGGAGCTGCCAATTCTGCAGCTATTCAAGAATTTCCCAGCATTTTATGGAACCCGAAGGTTCATTACCGTGTTCACAAGAGCCCTCCACTGGTCCCTATCCTGAGCCAGATCAATCCAATCCATACCATTCAATCCTATCTCTCTAAGATCCATTTTAAAATTGTTCACCCACCTACACCTTGGTCTTCCCAGTGGTCTCTTTCCTTCTGGCTTTCCACCAATATCCTATACGCATTCCTCGACTCCCACATTGTGCTACATGCCCCGCCCACCTCATCCTCCTTGACTTGATCATTCTAATTATACTTGGAGAAGAGTACAAGTTATGAAGCTCCTCATTATGCAGTTTTCTCCAACCTCCTGTCACTTCATCTCTCTTCGGTCCAAATATTCTCCTCAACACCCTGTTCTCAAACACCCTCAGTCTATGTTCCTCCCTTAATATCAGAGACCAAGTTTCACACCCATACAGAACCACAGGCAAAATTATAGTTTTGTATATTCTAATTTTTATGTTTTTGAACAGCAGATGACAAGACAAAAGGTTCTGGACTGAATGGTAGCAAGCATTACCCGAGTTCCATCTCCTCTTAATTTCCTCCTGAATCAGACTTCGGTCTGCTATCGTTGTTCCAAAATATGTGAACTGTGCCACATTTTCAAAACATCTGTTTCCTATCTTTGTGTCATAATTTAGCCCTGCATTTTGGTGACGAGACAGTAACATATACTTAGTTTTCTCTGTGTTTACTTCTAGACAACGCTCTTTACTTGCGTCAATTAGAATTTGTGTGAGTTTCTTTATGGTATCTACATTATCACCCAATAGATTCACATCATCAGCGTAGACCAACAGCTGATGTGTCCCGTTTAATTTCAATCCCACGTGGTTTCCCTGGACCTTCCTAATTGCATATTCTAAGGAAAAGTTGAAAAGGAGTGGCGATAAAGCATCTCCTTGTTTTAGACCATTCTGTATACAGTCTGGTCATTTTAAAGTGTGAGACCAGATCTCACATTCATACAAAACTTCAGGTAGCATTACAGTTATGTATATTGTGATGCATATGACCATTGCAAGGCAAGGGCTCAGTAAACACAGTCCCAGAGTTACGCTCTCAGCAATAGGACATCCACTGCTAGGTAACAGGTACAATAAACACATATTCTAGGATAACAGAAGAAAAATGTTAACCTTTGGGTTCTTTAGTAAGAATTTTGTACTGTGGAGTTCATTACATTTGTTGTGCTGTAAAACAGTTTGTAGCTGTGTAATTTTAAGGGGTAAAAACTATTCTTCAGTCTTACTACATGCTCTCACTCAAAAGTTCTGTGATTTTCTACAGGCCCTTCACACAGATTCTATGATAGCAACTTAAATAAGCCACAACTCCTCATATCCTTTACAATTCATTATTAACAGTGATCTATCCAATTATATAACCTAGGCAGTGGAAAGACCTTCATTAATAACCCAAGAATATTTTCTTTGGTTTCAGTGTAAGCAGCCTCCGTAGTCTAGAGGTAATGTTCCCACCTCATGACTCGTGGTACGCAGGTTCAAATACCCAGCGGAGGTCGTCAAATTTTTAAGGGCGGAAAAATTCAGGGAACAAGTCCTCCGGGAGGGACTTTAAGCTGTGTGTCCCGTGTTGTAACTTTACGGCATGTAAAAGAACCTCATATCCCCAAAGGGGATCACTGAGCCAAATTCCAGGACGTTTCCCACCCAACAGTAGTCTCTAATACCTCTGGTAGATGGGGGAAGCATTATAGATACCTCTCAGCTAGTAGAGCCGGTCTCGTTGGCTGGGCGGGACTGATGGTAAGCACCAGTGCCGGTAGGATATAGAGACTGGTAGAAATCATAGAGGGAAGCACAATGGACCAATACAGGTTTCAGTGCATGGGGAAACCCACCCTCTCTAAATAATAATAATAAAATAATAGGTTTCAGTGTAGAGAGGTTCCTCTTCAGATAAATTTATTTTAACTACAATTTAGTCATTTGGAGCAATGTCATATCCTTTGGCGACATAAATGAGTGAAGAGTACAGAGTGTTAATGGCTATAGAGTACTACATAAGGGTCGACATAATGCAAAACAGCTTGAAATAACTGTGTAGATAATCATTTGTAGAAAGGAATTTAGAGATAGATTTCTTCTGTAAGTAAGTAAAATGTTGTTACAGGGTATGGGGAGCTTGTTGCTTCCCTGCAGCGATTGCAGCACCAGCTGAAGAAGAATGGCTTGAGCCAGGGTGCAGGAGGATACACAAGTCTAGAAGGTCAAATTGCAGCTGTGCAGACCCTTTTACTAAGCCCTGAGTTTGGAAGAGCTCTAGCAGTACACAACAAGGTGCAGGAGGTTTGGAGTCAGTGGCACACACAGCCTTCAGGGAGCTCCAGGCAGCTAGCAACTGCACCAAGTCCAGTGTCCACACACACACAAACACTTGTCAGAGACGTAAGTTTATTTTCAAGCTTTAGTTTACTAATTTGTAACATATTAGATCTCTGAGAGAATTAATGATAATGCATAATGAAAAACTTGAAACTTGGAAGTTTATATTCTTTTTCTAGCACTATTATGGTAGTTAAGTTTAAGATACATGGACTGGGCATTATGCACAATTTTGGGAATGTGAAATGCATGAAATTTTTGTAAGTGTTGAGGAAGGTAGTCACATTTTGTATGGAACATACCATAAAAGTGAACATACTTACTCATTTACAGTTAAACTGTTTACATTATAGAAATTCACCTTTCTAGCTGTATTATCCGTTAGGTCAATAAGCAGAACTCCTGGTCACAGAATATTTTAAGATTTCATAAAAGTTGGTATAAAATCTGCTATATACCAGGTAATTTTTCATTCATCAAACCATTTGATCTTGTCATATAATGAAAACAAACAAACAGATCTCATCATTTTTTCATTTAAAACAACTGTACTGATAGGAAATACAGTCCTCAATATGAAACATGTTCAATCCATCTTCCTTAAGGCCCATCCACATTACTCATGCTCGTGTGTCAGAAGCTTACTGCTGCTGGAAAATCAGGATCTGGAGCTGACGAAGTGGGCACCCAAACTGGTTTGCATACAAAGCCTTCACATTTCTTCACAACAGATATCAGCTCCAGATTCTGACTTTCCAGCAGCAGTAAGCTTCTGACACATGAGCATGAGTAATGTGAACGCGCCTTTACTGTGAAATGATGTGTCATATTGGAATCTTGAAATTTTGTAGTACAGTTTGCAAAGTTTCTGTGGACTTTGAAAGTACCTCTTGCTGTATTCCCTTTTTCATATTGTGACATGAAATGTAGAATAGTTTAACAAGAAAAGTCCTCCACTGCTAGGCAACAGCTGGGAAACAAGTTTCTAACTTCTGACACCAGTTTCCACGTGTTAGTGACTAGACACAGAACTTGGATTGGTAATTGGATTTATTGATCATTTATGAATCATAACTACAAGTAATTCTAACACTATTGCTAATCTACATACTTTACAGATCACTGTGGCACATGCTAATTCATCTCAGTTTGTTATAGTCTTTGCTGGTAGTTGCTTGGTTATAATCTTCACTAGACGTTGCTAGGTTATGACTGCTAACAGTGGATATTCCTCTGCTTTCTATGCTCATGTTGTCAATTGGCTACCATCTCAGACACCCCACTTGCCTCTTTCACCTTAGTATACAGCCTCAGCACAAGCCTCATAAAACATTGTTTCCATCAGTTCATCTATTGTTGCGTGTTGGATCTCCTACAGTTCCTCTAGTGTTGCGTGCTGATTCTCCTACAGTTCCTCTAGTCTTGCGTGCTGAATCTCCTTCAGTTCCTTTAGTGTTGCATGCTGAATCTCCTACGGTTCCTCTAGTGTTGCGGGCTGATTTGTTGCTGCAGAAACATGTTTTGGTTGCAGTGGAAAATTTTTCAGCAGCCACTGCCTAGAGCAGAGGACTTTTATTGTTATGCAGCTTTTGTGTCATAATGTCAAGTGTGTGAGGGTTAATGTTGGTCATTGTATTCTTGAGGTATTGCCACAAGAAAAAGTGAAATTGCACATGGGTTTAAAACTGGTGGCAGAGGTGGGCACTTAAAACCTTCATTATGGACATAAGGAAATCTGTTTGAGAGCAGTTTGTGTCTAAATGATTTCTTTAAATAATCCAGTACACTACTAGCTCTATGAGGTCTTGTGCCATCTTCTTGGAGCCACATCTTATCAGTATGAACACCATAACCCTTGAGAAAAGGGACAAAGTCATTCTGCAAAACATTAAGTCAAGACTGAGAACTGACTGTGCCTTCAACGAACACAGTTTCAAATATGTCAGTACTTGACTCTACACGCTACAGAATCTTGTTGAGGATGTAAAACATTGTCATAACAATCTCTGGATTTTGTAAAGCCTGGTAACAAAAATATTGTTTGTTCACATGACTGTCTGAATAAAAATGGGCTTCATTTTCAAGAAAGCCTTGCAGCTTATTGCAAAACGCTGGAGTCTGTCTTTCTTGAAGTCAGATAAAAGTTGAGATAACCATATCTTGTATGGGTGTGCTGATAATTGAGATCTGATAATTCTTATTACTGTGCTATAGGTCATTTGGTGTGAAATAGTCACAAGCTTTTATGATTCCTCAGAAATATATGTTTGGCTTCATCACCACATTAAGCGTGTGTATGGTTGGACATTCAGCATGGCTGGTTGAGTAGGGTACCAATTTCCTCAAACTCTTTGACTAAATGCCAAATGCTATTTTTGGTGGTACTTTACATAAAGCAAACTCTGTTCTGGATTGTCATTGTACTATAACCACAAATTTCCACATCTGTAATACTCTTTCATAATGAAAACTTTATGCTGCACATTGTAGGCCTCCATGATGTTTGGAATTAAAATAGGGACGTTCCAGAGCTGTCAACCTGAAATAAAAACATGAACCGGAGTCTCCTAAATTTTCAGTTCTGATTTAGTATGGATCAGAAAACTGCAAACAAATGAAATGGTTAGATGATAAAAAAATCACTTATTCTTCCCTGCTGGTTTAGAAGAGTTTTTCTTGGAGCATATGTTTGAGAAAAAACAGTTCATGCATGTGCACACATACACACACTCACAAACATACACAGAGAAGGTGTAGCTGAAGGATGCAGACAAACTTTTGGCACAAGTTCCACATACAAAACAAGAAAAAATGTAGAAATTAAACATTTACTTTTTTAGTTGTAGCTTGAAGAATACTTTTGTGACCTATTCAGTTGTTCAGTATGAATGCGTGGGCAGGAACTGTTGGTGATTTTTTGGCAGGCCTTCGTGTTTTATCACATCAGTATGCAGGCAGCCACTACTGAGATTTTCTCATAAATGATTTACTAAAGCTACTGGAAGATGTACTGGCAATCAGAGCATTAATGTGACACGTGCATGAAGGTGCTGTGCCACATTTTAGCCATGCTGTGTGAGATGTTCTCAATAATACCTGTCATGACCATCGGATAGGTAAAGGAGGACTCACTACATGGCCTCTACTTTTGCCAGATTTGAATCATCTGAATTTTCACCTGTGGAGATACCTAGAACCCTAGTTTATGCAGCTTCTGCTGGCAGTGAAGAGGCATTTTACCATGGCATTGTGGTTGCCTGTCAGACTATCCACAAGTACCTTGGCATCTTTGAATTATTGTGACTGTCCACAATGAGACATGTCAAGGTGTGCATTGATTCTTATGGAGGACATTTTGAGCACTTATAAATGTACTCTTTCAGATATAACTCACCTTCCTTCCTTTCTACCTACATATTTTCTTTTCTTTACCTTTAACCTGCAGGTTCAGCCACTGTCCACACTCCTAAAATGTCTCAGTTTCAGACATGTGAATTGTTGTTTTATGCTTTATCCACAGTGCTTGGAGACCTTGCAGCCAAGTTCACTACCTGATGCTGCAGAATTGGCTGATCTGTTGACTCGTTATGAGTTTGAAGGTCTGCTGTATGCTCATGACGCAATTGCCACACAAAACGTTGCCATCATGGCTGCTGGGACTCCATCATGTGAAGATGATTCATCTGAGCAGTTTGTTGGTGAAGAGAACATCAAGATCATCAAGATTGAAAAGACAAATGAGCCTCTTGTATGTGACATGATAATCATGTTTTGTTACAGTAATTCTGAATTATCAGTTGTAAGGATCCCCAGGTAGAATTATTTAACTTCTTCAGTTTGTTGCTAATTTCTTCCAGCACTGAGCTTGTTTATAGTTGCACATAATTTTTGCTTGTCTGATTTACTCAACTATTTGGACGTTCATGTTTCTTTGCACAGTTCTCACTCATTTTGTTAGTGCAGCAGTGTGAGAATTGATGGTTGGTGCAATAAACAGAATGTTTTCTGTATCAGGACAAGGCAAGGTGGCATCATTCTTAGGTGGGCTAAAACCATTCTGATATGCTTGTGCTAGCCTAAGGCTACTCTAAATTGTTGTTTGCTCCACATTTTCTCCCTGTTGCAACATTACAAATGGCATGTTGTGTCTCACCATTACAATAATAACCCGATTATCTGCCCCCTCATAATTGTCCAATTTTCCTTTCCTGCATCACACTTCAAATTTAAGGGGCCATTTTTTGGTGTATCTCTATTAGCCTAATGAACTGTTCTCAACAAAATGGTGTATCTTGGCACGACAGATAGTTTTAGGCTGAAGATAAAGGTAAAGTTGTCCTTGTGCTTAATTAATTAAGCACTAAGCCAGGAAGATCTATGGAGGATTGAAGGTTAAAGGTAGCTTCTGACCCTAAATGGATGAAGCAAGTGCAAGCACTGATTACAGTACATTGTCAGCTCTCTAGATACACATACAAGTATTGCCAATAAATGGCATGTCAGTGTCGTATGTTAGGAGGGGCAGCCATGAGAAAGATTTGTTTTGCTTGATTCTAGTACATTTTTTAAAACTACTTATTCTTTGTGTCACTTTCAAACAGGAAAGAGCTATGAGAAATTATATGAATATTATACAGGGTGTTTCAAAAAGAGCTTTACAACTTTGAAAGCTTATATAAATTTATACAGAGTACATACACAACGTTTTGAACTATAATAATGTAGCAAGAGACACCGAGTTTTGTGCACGTGGTATTGTAGTACCCAATACCGCCACCGTGAGCGCTCCTGCAGTTGAAATCAAGATGGCTACTTTTACAGGTGCAGAGTGTGCTCGTTGTGTGTTTTGGTTCGAAGAAACAAAGTCTGCTACACAAGTTCAAAGGAAATTTCGCATTCAGTATCGCAAGGAACCTCCCAGTAGGCCTACAGTTTACTCCTAGCACAAGAATTTTGTTCAGACAGGATGTTCTATGTGCCATGCCAAGCCACCCGATCAGCCACGTGTTTCTGATGCTACAGGGGAACATTAAGGAGAGCTTTGTTTGAAGTCCATGAAAGTCAACGTGACGTGCGTCTCGGAAAACTGGTATTCCAAATGTTACTGTGTGGCGAGTGTTACAAAAACGGTTTACACTTAAAAGCGTACAAACTATCCATTGTTCAACACCTTACAGATGCAGATAAGGTGGTTTGTAAGGAATTCTGTATGCAAATGTTTCATCGGATACAAGACGATGAGAAGTTCCTGGACTCTGTAATTTTCAGCAATGAGAGCATGTTTCATGTCAGTGGTAAGGTCAGTACCCACAACTGCAGGGTCTGGGGCAGCAGAAACCCACGTGTCTCCCTGTAACATGTTGGTGATAGCCCAAAGGTGAACGTGTTTTGCGCCCTCAGCAAAGAAAGAGTGTACAGCCCCTTCTTCATGGAGACAACCATTACCGGCATCGTATATCTGGACATGCTCCAAGAGTTCTTTATTCTGCAGTTAGATGAAGATGACTAAGAAGGACGCATTCACTTCCAGCAAGACAGCACACCCCCCTCATTACCTTGGAGAAGTGTGCGAGTACCTCAACAGCAGTGCCGATAGCAAGGCCACCTTGTTCCCTGGATCTTCCTCCCCTGGATTTTTTCTTATGGGGATTCGTTAAAGATTGAGTGTTCGTACCACCTTTGCCTGCAAATGTCATTGAGCTCAGAACTTGAATTACTGCCTCAGTTGCAGAAGTGATGCCAGAGATGCTATGTAGCATGTGGCAAGAGACTGACTACAGGTGGGACGTCTGCCGCATTACCAGTGGAAGTCACATTGAACCATAACTATCTGAGGTAAAACTCTGTATGTTTTGCTACATTATGACAGTTCAAAATGTTGTGTATATCCTCTGTATAAATTTATATAAGCTTTCAAAGTTGTAAATCTCTTTTTGAAACACCCTGTATTGTGTAAAGTGAACTTCAGTTCAATATACAGTCTGCTACCTGTTACTTGGGATAATGAAATTAATAAGGTCTATGAATAATTGAAAGTCATGAAAAATCCAGAATATTGCAAAACATCACAAATTACTTAACAACTGTTACATACTCAGTTTATACAAGCAACTTTTATTTTTACCAACACCTTGGTAATGATTGTTTCTTTGGTTTTGTGAGTTGTTTACATTTTCCTCAAATGTTTGTAATGTTTGTTAATTTTTTTGAATTGGGAGATTTCTCCTTATGGCAGTTTGGATTTTGTTTTCTGTATTCAAGCCCCCACTGGCCCATGCTATATAGCATAGTGCCACTGTGATGTTTCCTTCTTCACTTTCACCCACCCCATTCCCTTTCTAATCCCTTATTTTACTGCAACACTGATAATATCTCATCAGACATGTACAGGAAGTGAGAGCTGGTATAGTGACCGACTATGGGCTGGATGACCGAGGTATTGGAGTTTGAGTCCCAGTGGGGTCAAGAATTTTCTCTTCTCCATGTCATGCGGACAGGATCTGGAGCACATTCAACCTTCTATCCAATGGGTACCGGTGGGCTCTTTCCCCGGGGGTGAAGTGACCGGGGCGTGAAGCTGACCACTCACCTCCAAATAGCGCCCCAGCACAACGTTTCAGAGACTGGAGTCTGTCTCCCTCTTCAAGTAAAATCTACTTACGAGTAGTTGGACTAACTCTATCGATTAGGCCCAACTGAATAGGTTTCACCTGAAGATGGAGACAGAATCCAGTCTCTGAAATGCTGTGTCATGAAAAATAAACAGGATGGTTTTTAGATAAAGACAAGATGATGGATAATGTCCAAAAACATAATATTTATACTAGTTCACAGTGTCCAAATTTGTAAAAATATGTGTTTATGTAGAACAAATTAAATATGTACAGAGACTCAGATAATCTGTGGCTAAATAATTTGGAGTTGATTGTATTTCATTCTGCAAGTACAGTGAAGGCAGCTCATGAGCAGTTGCTTGTGTATGTTGCAGGGTGCAACTGTTCGGAACGAAGGTGATGCAGTGATAATTGGACGGATAGTGCGAGGTGGAGCTGCTGAGAAGAGTGGGCTCCTCCATGAAGGAGATGAGGTTCTTGAAGTGAATGGCATTGAAATGCGAGGCAAATCAGTGAATGATGTATGCGACATTCTGTCAGGCATGACGGGCACTCTGACCTTCCTCATCGTGCCTGAGGCTGTGTCTAGGCCTCCTCCCCCTCCTAGTAGAGACACACTTGTAAGCATTCTGAATGAACAAATGTCAACCTGTATGTGCCTTTTTCTTTTACTCCAGATTTGATGATATTAGGATTACCCTGATAAGGCTTTAGGCAGAGTTGATAAAGAGGGTTAATTCTGTTTCTGATAAACATTGAGTCAAGATATATTGAAAGTGTAGCTAATACATTAGGGCCTTCCTGCAATACACTATTACCCAGATTTCTGTGCGCTGTGTATGAAGTGCAGTGAAGTGTTAATTTGTGTAAGTAATTATAATTCATATTGTCACATGTTAGTGAGTAGACATGGTTAGGATTCATAATTGGATTTATTGAACGCTTTTAAATTGTAACTACAATTAATTATAATGCTGTCACTAATTCATTCCCTTGACTTCTCACTACAACACAGGCTAAGTCTCCTGTATCTTCACTAGCCATTGCCTGGTAATGGATCCGAAAATTGTCCTCTGCTTATGTTCTTACCAGCTGGTGACTGTCTCACAACTAACTAATTCAACTTTCGACCCTCTACTTAGCAAGCCATGACTGTCTTCTCAGCTGGTGGCCTTGTATAACCTCATGTTGGACTGCATAGAAAACACCACTTCCAACAGTTCTATTATTGCTGCATTTTAATTGTTGCTGTGGACACTTGTTTCTTGGCTGTTTCCTAGCAACGGACAGTTTATTTTGCAGCCATTTTATCAGATTGCTCCCTTCTTCAGGCTGATCATCACAAGTAGACTGTCAGTGTGTCACAATTTATTTTTCCATTTCTTGGAACAGAACTTTTGAAGGTAGTAGTTTTTTTCTTTTTTTCATTTGGAGGGAGCCAACTCTTCCGCAGTGTCCTGACTTTTGTTTTCCACCTTTCAGGTGTCTTGTCACAATATCTAGGGAATATTCTGCACTTTGTAACAACATATATTGTGTTGTACACAATTTTACTAAAGACAGTGGTATATTATTAATAAAACAGCTTTATTGTTAGGGATTTGGTGAAACATGTAGGGCCTGCTTTACAAAGACCTTGAGTGTGCACTTTTTATAAAAGGCTTGTTGATTTTATTGTTAAATTTTATTTCTGTGAAAGATGAAACTGCTGAGCACTTATCTTTGTCGTAGTTCATTCTAGTTACTCATTACCTAAATTATTATGAATTGTTCACTTCATTTGTCAGCATAGTGTTACTGAAACATTGACACATCTGTTTGACATATTTGCAACAAGAAGATGCAGAAATATATCCATTAGCCATGCCATATCTGTCATCTGTTCAGTCATTCATTTCTTGAGAGATAAACAGAACAGATTTTCCTGAAATTTTTTATTAGGTGGTTTTTGTGAAATCTGTTATCATGTTCAAATTTTTGTTAAAATCAGGCAGTGAGAACAGATTTTTCTGAAATTTGTTATTAGGTGGTTTTAGTGAAGTTTGTCATGATGTTCCAAATAGCAGAAATAGCTGACACTTTACATAGAATCTGGTATGCCTTTCTGCATGCATTTAGAAAATAACTTGCTTTGGACAAAAGCTGTGGAGAAAGATGAAAGATGCATTTTATGCCCAATACACATTTTCTTTAAGTCTTCCAGTTTTTGTGATAAATAGACAAAGGGGAGTGAATGTGTCATTTCCTGACTTGTTACATTTATTTAAGCATCCCTTAACTGACTCTGAAATTAAGGGAAACAATTTTGTTGATCACTGTATGATTTATATTCACTTTTTCAAATACAAAGTTTTTTGTTGCATAGAAAGAAATACTCTGACAGAAGAACCTAAGGTTCAGCACTGCTAAATACTGAGGCTCATCATGGAGATGATTCTGAGCCAACCCCATCTACCCTATGTCTGTAAGGTCATCTTCATGTTATCTTCACATGCCCGTGCCACTCCCTCAATCTTATTTTAATGCATATTTCACCCTGTCATGTGTGTCTGTGTCTGAAGGTAGGCACAATATTATCACACATTCATATTCTGAAACATGATGAATATCTGAAAACCATTATTCAGTCTGCAAGCCCTGCATGTAAATTGACAGGAATGTGGTGGGTGCCTACTGAACCAAGTGTGCCTGAAACATGTCAGTCACTCATGGAGCTGAGCCCTTCTTGAGAAGTTGCCAATTGTTCAGCTACTCAATAATTTCCCAGATTTTTATGGAACCTGAAGGTACATTACCATGTTCACAAGAGCCCTCCACTGGTCCCTGTCCTGAGCCAGATCAGTCAAATCCATACCATCCCATCCTATCTCTCTAAGATCCAGTTTAATATTGTTCATCCACCCACATCTTGGTCTTCCCAGTAGACTCTTTCCTTCTGGCTTTCCCACCAATATCCTATATGCATTCTTTTTTGTTCCCATTCATGCTACATGCTATTCCCATCTCATCCTCCTTGACTTGATCATTCTAGTTATACTTGGAGAAGAGTACAAGTTATAAAGCTTCTCACTCTGCAGTTATATTCTCCTCAACACCCTTTTCTCAAACACACTCAGTCTATTTTCCTCCCTTAATATCAGAGACCAAGTTTCACATTCATACAGAACCACAGGCAGACTTGAAACATGTAATGCAGCAAAGTAATATCTTGGCAGCCTTGCCATAGCTCAGATGATTAGTCACCTGTTATCCACCATGGTGGCCCAGGTTCAGTTCCAGGTCAGATCATGTAAGATCTGTGGTAAACAAGTGGCACTGAGGTAGGTTTTCTCTGTTAATTTTCATTCCACCCACTGCTCCATGTTTATTAATCATCCTGTCGACACTGAAATAATCAAAATGAATATTTACATATATGGGTTAATAAATTCAGGTTTTGTGCTTTCCAGTTATTCCACACACACACACACATGTAGGTTGTGGTAAGCATATAGTTTGAGCATTAAAGTTTAGCAATTCCACACCTTTTAGGTATAAAATTTATTAACCATTTGAAGAGAGACATACCTTAAGAAGCATTAATTGTGTTATTTTGATTGCAATTTTGTGTTATGTTTATAGATGCATATGAAAGCGCACTTTGACTATGACCCAGAAGAGGATCTTTACATTCCATGTCGGGAATTGGGCATCAGTTTTCAAAAAGGTGATGTACTGCATGTGATAAGTCAAGAAGATGTGAACTGGTGGCAAGCATACCGTGAGGGAGAGGAAGACCAGACATTGGCAGGACTCATTCCTAGTCGCTCCTTCCAACATCAGTAAGTGTAATGTGACATTTGCATTGTATTAGCCAGTCTTGTCTTGAATTCATTTTCACCAATGTGATGATTTAAATAGAGTTATAGAGGACATTTATGAAGGTACTAATATCTTCTGGGATGCAATGCCTGTAGTCTGGTCCAAGTGCACTGACATTTCACAGGAACATGTGCTACCATTTTGAGGGTCAAAGATTAAGTGAAACAAATTGTGGTTTGTATTATGACCTCATTGTTGAGTTTGATTGTGTAACAATTTCATATAATTAGTTCTGTCTGCATTTACTCTGCAGACCAGTTTCTTCATTGGACTTCTAAAAGAATTTCCATGTTACTGCATGTCACTCTATTTGTGCTGTCCTAAATAAATGGTATCTTTAGCATACTTGATTTGTCTGAGGCCTCCCCATATTCCATTGGATTTTCAGATGACACCTTTTAAAGCAAGATTTGAAAGCAGTCTGTATGTTTGTTCCACTGAGAATTCAAAATTTGTTATTCAAGCATTTATCTGTATGAACTTCATTAGACTTTCATTCATTTACACTGTAAAAATTTAACAGGTTAATATAATATATTGCAATGTGCTGGACATGTTGGAAATCCTTTTAGAAACTGATGCTTTGAAAGATTCAGGCAAGTAAGTTAGTGTAGCCATAATACTGTAAACTTGTATTTGGGGGGCTGCTTGGTTCAAATGTCACTTGGGACTCGCTTATCCTGACTGCAACTTTTGTGATTCTCCTCAGTCACACCAAACAAATATCAGGATAGTTCCTCAGTTAGGCTATAACTGCTTCCTTCCAAATCTTTTCAAGTTAATTATTCACCAGTTATGCAGCCATTCAATGCTTTGTACTCTTGAGATACGGTAACACTATAAAATAATCTGCAAGGAAAGAAAAAGGAGATTTGGATAGACATGAGAGAACAGTACTGCAATACTGTATATTAAAAGGAAGTAGGGCTTGCAGTCTTGATTTGGAGTTAGCTCAGGAATGAACACAATGTGTAGTCTCTTGTGTCAGTGGATATTCTTTTTTTATGTAAAAAGGACCAGTTTATAGTGTTTGTGTTTTTATTTTCCCAGGCGAGAATCAATGAAACAGACTATAGCAGGAGACAAAACAACAAAGGAGAAGTCAAAGAAGGCTGGAACGTTGTTATGTGCAAAGAAGAATCCAAAGAAGAAAAAGAAGAAAGCGCCATACAATGTAGCCTATAATGATGGAGGCTACCCTCTGTATGCAACTAGCACGGTGGATGGTGAGCGTTGTTGTCATACTCTCATTTCCTTAGATTTTTTCATGAGCACATCAGAATTTATTATCAACTGCTTTTATCCTTTATTGACATGATATTGCTTTGGATCTGTATTCGAATGGGCTGTGTGGAAAAGTCCACCAGTCAGGCTCATTGTTAGTACACAAATAGTTAACATTTTTACAACTCAACAATATATAAACATCATCATTTTCATTGATTGATATTTCCACCAGGGTGAGTCATCTTATGATATGGCCTATCCATTCTTCTCTAGCCTCCCATAAATAGTCTTGCATATGTGTCCACTTTTTTCTTATTGCTTAGGTATAGAGTCCATCACATAGCATCTCTATCTAATTCTTTTTCTTGCCAATTATGTTTTATTCAACACTTCACTTTCTTTTGCTCTATAAGGAATGCTTTTGTCATCCATATGTAATATATATCCATACCACTGTTTCTTTAATTTCACCAACTCTGCTTGTAGATCTTAAGATCTTGCATAATGACCTGTTGTTCATTTTTTAACATTTCATAGAACCTTCACCTTTACTGTTTATAATGTGCTTACATCAAGTTCTTAATCTGTATCATGAGATACAAGATTTTTTAACATCCCTAATTACTTGTTTTGGCCATTATGTCCATCATCAGTGGAGTCCTTCTACCATGCCATATGTTTAGTTAATAAAAGTTATTTCACATTATTTTATTTGTATTATATTGTGAGAGATTGGGCCATTTCTAGGAAACGAATAGGTAAACATGTTCCCAAGTGTCAAGAATAGGAGTCAATTGCTACGCAACAGTTCTAGTTAACTGTGTTTATTTATTTATTTATTTATTTACTTCATATCCATGGATCATTATATGAGGGGCATTCAAAAACTTCCTGGAATGGGGGTATAGCACTCTAATGGTAGGACATATGGCAGCGCTTACCTAATCACCTTCAAACTAGGACCCGTGTACCCACACACACACTGCTCTATTGATCCTGCCACTGTTGGAAGCAGCGGTGGAAGGCTTCTTTTGGAATCTTCCAGAGCTCAGACATCACATTTGATTTGATGTCCTCCATGGTTGTGAAATGTGTCCCCTTGAGGCCCATTTTCAGAGTAGGGAACAGCCAAAAGTCACTCGGAGCGAGATCCGGAGAGTGGTTGAGTGATGACAGGAATGTTTTTCTCGGTGAGGAATTGCTGCACAAGCAGTGTGTGGCTCAGTGTGTTATTGTGATGCAGAAACCACTGTCCCTGCCACTTGTCATGCCACTTCCTCCGAAATGCATCACGCAATCTCTGCAAAATTTACACGTAGAAACGGCCAGTAACAGTCTGTCCAGGGGGTATGAACTCATGNGTACGAACTCATGGTGCACCAAACCGTCGATGTCAAAGAATGCAATGAGCATCACTTTGCGTTTGGATCCGATGAGGCGATTTTTTTGGCCAGGGAGAAGACGCTGTGTGCCACTCCGACTGCATCTTCGTCTCTGGGTCGTAGGCGAACACCAATGACAATCTTTTTGAGAAACGTCGGGTCCTGCATACTTTTGTCAAACAGATCGCCAGTGTCCATCATGCGACATTCCATCTGATCTGTGGTCAGCTGCCTCAGAACAAACTTCGCACTGACGTGTCTCATCTTCAAATCATGGGACAAAATGGCATGAATGGATCCGTGAGAGATACCAACTTCTTGCTCCAACTCCGCGATGGTCATTCTTCCATCACATCAAATAAGTTGTCGCACTTTTCCAATCATTTCATTGGTTCTAGATGTCGAAGGTCTCCCACTGCGCTGGCCATTCTCTAACGTCTCCTGCCCATTCTTAAACCGGGAAAACCAGTCGTAAACTGCTTATTTCTTTAGTGCAGTATCACTGTAAACTTGCTGCAGGGCCGATTGTGCCTCTGAAGCAGATTTTCCCAATTTGCACATGAACTTGATATTCGTACACTGTTCGAACTGCGACATTGCACCGAATGACCAACACTCACATCTAATTCAAACGGAACAGTAATGACACTGCACACTGAAACCTGTCCAGACCTGTTTTG
>NW_019727409.1:95403-183890 GCF_002891405.2 Cryptotermes secundus | reverse complement strand
CACACGTGATACGCCGATGCGAGAGACCATTCTACGAGTGGACAGACGCGGACTTCTCTGAACCATCTCAAGAATGTTCTCTCGTGTGTTTATCATTCGTACATCCTCCCTTTCAGAGTGCACAGAAACACTCGGAAGAGAAGCAGTATCACGCAATGTCTGGTGAATTCGCGTAAATACACTTCGAGATGGAATCCTTCAATCGGGAAAACGCCCTTGGTATTCTTCAACAGCAGCACGTGCATTGCCACCGCAAAATCCACACACAAAATGCATATCACAATGTTCCACATGTGAAAACACTAAAGGCGTTTCAGCAATTCTGCACAACTAATTTACCAACCATTCACGACGCGGCCGCAATGTACTCTGTTGGTAGCGCATGAGCTTATGGCTAGTGTGAATCACCACACTCAAGGGCAAACATAGATAAGACGTCTCAGCTGACAGGTATAGTGCGTGGACCCGCCAGAAGACCACACTGTTCTCGGGCCATTATCTCTGTAACCGTTCAACTTTGGACCTAGATGTTTTGGGTTATATTGGCATACTTTAACATAAAGAACACCCTTCCGAAGTTTGGCACATTCCTCCTGGGACACCCTGTATTGTGGCAACCGATTTAATATACAAAGTCCAATATTATTGAAATTGTTTTTGTATAGACTTGTATTACATGGCACTATGAGCAAGTCATCTTTTCTCCTTGTATTGTGTGAGTTCACTCTTTCCCTGTTGAAAGCCGATAACCACAACAACAAATTGTAGGTTTTACTGTAATGACTTCTTAAAAGAGAAATAGGCAAAGTGACACCCTTTGAGGCAGTGTCTGCTATCACAGCCACCTGACAGTTATAACCAGGAATGAGCCATGAAAGTCAGAAGGCAGAAGTCAGAAAGATAAGCCAGAAGAAGTGAGAAGGCAGAAATAAATTAGTGTGCTTCTGAGAGAGTCAGCGATTGTAAGCTCTCAGAATTGAGTGTAATGGTAAAGGAACACTTGTAAATGCATTTTAAAAGGTGTTATACTAGGTGGTGTTAATATGTTGAATCATCGAATGGAAATAGCAACTTCTCACAAAATTTTATCCAATATTCTTCTCTCAAAGTTAAGTCCATACATACTTGAAATTATTGGGTATCACCAGTTGGTTTCAACGTAACAGATCAATTACTGGTCAGGTCTTTTGCATATTTCTGACACTGGAAAAAAATTGGAGTACAATGAGACAATACATCAGCTATTTGTAGACTTCAGGAAAGCCTATGGTTCAGTTAGGAGGGAAATATTGTACAATATTCTCCTAGAGTTTGGGGTACTCATTAAATTAGTTAGGCTGATTAAAAGTGAGTTTAAACGAAATGTATATTAAAATCGGAACAGGTAAACATTTGTCTGATAATTTTCCTATCCAGAATGGTCTAAAACAAGAAGCTTTATCACCACTGCTTTTCAACTTTACTTTAGAATATGCCATTATGAAGGTCCAAGAATACCAAGTGGGGCTGAAATTAAATGGGACACATCAGCTGTTGGTCAATGCTGATAATGTGAATCTACTGAGTGAGGATATAGGTACCATAAAGAGAAACACACAAACTTTATTTGATGCTAGTAAGGAGGTAGAAAACACCACTTCCTTTATTGTTGTGTGCGTATTCGTTGCTGTGTGAATATGGTTACTGATCCACTCCCTAGAAATGAGTTGCATAACACCATTGTTTATTCACCTATTGCATAACAGTGGCTGTATATGCTACAATACATTTATATTTAAGGAAATATGTCCTATATAAAATGTGTAGATGTCCTTGTAATCTGCATAATACCCACAGCAAATTTATGTGCCTTTGTACAGTGGTTCACTCGTTACCACTAAGTAAGTAAGTAAGTAAGTAAGTAGAGGTATCCCTGTAACAGGCTGTGGAGGCCCATAGGGTTGTGAGGTGTTGAGGTTCCCTCATTTTCTAGACAGTCGGCTAATAGAAAGTGGTAAGGTTGTCAGCCTTATGCACTGGCCGCACTTTACCCCCAAGAACATTCCAAGAATATTCCTGGTACTCATTTCTGTTAGAGGCTGAATCGACCCCAGGGCCATAGTGCGGCTGGAAGGATTAGGTAAATTGAAAAATCCAATGATCTCATCGGGATCCAATCCTGCGACCTTCCAGCTTGTAGCATAGTGCCTCAACCAACTACACTACTAGTTACCGCTATCAAACAGAAAATTAAAAGATGAGTATTTCATTATTACCATGTCACTCTTTTATGTTGCATTGAAATATCATCTCAGAAATAGCTTATGTCATATTCAGGCTTTGTCGAGTGTTGAAAAGTTCTGTTGTCTGGAATATAACACAGTGTAGTTCATTGAAAGTTAGCCAGTGTTCTGCTGAAACATTGGTTGACTGTCAGTGGACTGCATGGCTTTATACACCAGAAGGTATAATACTTTATAATCACTGCTGTGAGAATGTCAAATCCTACGTCTGTTAAATATTTTCAGACTTAACTGTAATTTAAATATTTTCCAGATTATGATGTGGATGAGATCCTGACATATGAGGAGGTCTCGCTCTATTATCCAAGAGCAAATCACAAGAGGCCTATAGTTCTCATTGGCCCACCTAACATTGGCAGGCATGAACTAAGGCAGAGGTTAATGGAAGACGCAGAGAGGTTCGCTGCAGCAATACCACGTAAGTTATCAGTGCAAGATTTTATGCCCTTACATGTATTTTCGTACCTTACCCATTGAAGCATTTAGCTCATCTTGTTTCCCAGTAGTATCTAAAAGTTTGTGTCAGGATCAGAAGGATTTCAGCAAGGAAGTTAAGAACGTGAGGCATGATGTGATGATTAATGAACGCACACAAGAATTCATTGAATCCATAATGAAGCCCTCAAGAAGCAACCATCCTTTGGATACAATATACAAGGGCACAATCCTTATCCCATGTGGTAAGGGTATCTACAAAAAATTGAGATGCATTGGAAACTGTTTCAGTGTCAGGACCATTTGCATCCACTCCACGGGACACTTATGAAAACTAGATCAGTTAGAGATGCCCAACAGACGAAGCAGTGTGTGTGTACAATATCCCATGTGATTTTGGCACATTTTACATTGGTGTAAGAAGCAGACCTTTAGAAGTACACATTAAGGAGCACAAGTATAACCTGACACAAGGTCTGCTTGGAAAATCAAAAGTAGCCCAACATGAGTATAAAAAAGGCCACAAAATGTGTTGGACAGGAGCAAAGGTCTTTCAAATCGAACCAGACATACAGGAAATGCAAAGAATCCACCTTCATGCCTCTGGTACATCATCCTATCAGTCAACTTATCTTGGACATCTGTCCCATCTGGACTCTCACTATTGCAGCAGAAGTCAGAAAACTACAACTCCATTCAGTGTAGACTATGTGCGAAAATTGTGTTTTCATTATGGTACCATAAAGAGAATTTGTCTCTTTAGTCTTGACTTCTATTCTGATGGTACTTGTATTTTAACACTATCTTGTGTTGGTGCTGGTGTTCAGAGATAGGGACCAGCTATATCGATTGGGTCCAACTGAGTATGTTCCATGTGAAGATGGAAACAGAATGCAGTCTCTGAAATGTTGTGTGTTTAAAAAAAAACTGATGATAAATAATGTCCAGAAACACAATATTATATTGTTTCCTAGTGTCCAACCTATTATAGCCTCAATTCGCTTTAAGTTTCTGATAAACTGTCACTGTGTTTTCTCTCTTTTCATCCTCAAAGAACTTTTTCTCATGAATTTGTTTCCAGGCTGCTTTGTTGTGTTTCTTTTCTCCTTTACCCAGTCACATGAGCTCTGTGTCTCTCAACTGATTTCTTTCATTTTACTTCGATGCCTGAACCTGAATCTTGTTGTAGTCCATCCATGTAATATGGGCAAAGTACAGATCAGTGCTGTTCTATCTTTATACCTTGACAGTACTCACTGATAGACCAAGATTCATCAGAATCAAATTTTCATCAGACAGGCTGGTCTAATGTTAATGCTCTCCACTTGTATTTGGGAGTGCTCAGTTCAAATCCCAACTGGGACACCAGTTATCCTGAATGAGGTTTTCGTCATTTTCCTCAGTCCTTCCAGGCAAATGGCAGTATAGTACCTGATCTAGGCCACAGTCACTTTCTTTCACAGCTTTTTCAGTTTGTCATTCATCTATCACGACATTGTTTTCATTTGTTTGCTGTTGCAGATACCAGTCGATCAAGGAAAGAGGGGGAGGTAGATGGTCAGGATTACCACTTCATTACAAGGGTACAATTTGAGGCAGATATCCTTTCACGGAAGTTTGTTGAACATGGAGAATATGAGAAGGCCTACTATGGAACTTCCCTTGATGCAATACGGAGTGTTGTCAACTCAGGAAAGATCTGTGTTCTCAACCTTCATCCACAGTCACTCAAGATACTCCGAAGCTCTGACCTTAAGCCATATGTGGTGTTTGTGGCACCACCCTCACTAGAGAAGCTCAGACAGAAGAAGATACGGTGTGGAGAGGCATTCAAGGTAAATGATGAGTTCATGCAGTGTGCAATTCAAAGAACCCTTTTTGCCTCGAAACTTAAAAAAGTTCAGCCAGTTCCTTTTACTCAGATGTTCACATTGCTGACTGTTTATGCTTAGGTGTAACAAAGCCTTTTCCATGCTCCCTTCTTTCAAAACATTTTGCAGCTTTATTTTATGTCATAATATTCATTGACAGTCCCATTTGGGCATGTCATTTTGTCATAAAGCCTTCTCATCTTGTATCTGTATCTTCTCTTTTCCCCATTTATTCTGGATATCTTACCTTATTTAGTCTCCCTACTTCATCCTCAGTCTGCCTTTTTAATGTTTTCAGTGCACAACATATGTTGATGCAACTCTGAACTTAAACTGACCAAATTTCCTGTAATCATTCAGCTTGCATGTGGGCCCAATGTCCTCATTTCAGATTTTAACCATTATTTTTTCCTCACTGTATTTTATTAAATGCCTTTCTTCCTTGCTTATTTTTTTATTTCATCCTTTCATCATACTCTTGGACTCCCTGTTGGGCTTTTCATATTTCATTCTATTTCCATTTATATTTCCATAGATTTCTCTTCTTACTCTTATTACGTTTTTTATTTAACACCATTGTAATTTAATACGCAGTGTAAACGATATGTATTTTTTCCATGAAAGTGTCATGAGAATTTCACTATTTACTATGGCAGGAATAAATTTGTTTCACCATAGGTTCACTCCACAGGCATCAACGTTGGATAAATTAAACTGATACAGATTTCATAAGAAGAGGTTCAGTCTCAGGAAATTTAACGAGGTAAAGGGTAAAGAGCAGCATCGTGCTGAAATCAAAAACAGGTTTGCAGCTTTGGGAAACTATTAGAGAGAATATAAAAATTTCAATGAATGCGAGTCTGGGTTATTATGAACTGAAGAAGCATAAGTCATGGTTCAGTGAAGGATGCTCAAAATTATTAGACAAAAGGAAACAAGCCAAATTGGAGTTATTACAGGATCCAAGCGAAAAAAATGGGAATAATCGGAGCAGTATAAGATGTGAAGCCAGTAGGCATTTCAGGAATAAAAGGTGAGATTATCTGAAAGCAAAATTAACGAGTTTGCAACTCTCAGTATGAACAAGAACCTAGAGAAGTGTATAGAGAAATAAAATAATGTAAGAAGGGTTACCAGCCTAGCAGTAACTTAGTGAAGGATGAGAATGGTGATCTGCTTGCAGTTTCCCACAACATTTTGAATAGGTGGAAGAATACTTCTCTCAGTTATTGAATGTACATAGGGTCAGTGATGTTAGGCAGACAGAAATACAAGTACATACGAGCCATCACTACCTGATCCTAGTACTTTGGAAGTTGAAATTGCTATTTCAAAGTTGATGAGGTATAAATTGCCAAGTAGAAGAACTGATTCAAGCAGTAGGGGAAACATTATAGTCTGAGATCCAAAAACTCGTTAATTCTGTTTGGAATAAATAAGAATGGCTTGATTAGTGGAAGGAGTCTATTATTTTACCAACTTACAAGAAAGGTGATAAAACTGACTAATAATTATCATGGGATATCACTGCTATCAACTTCATTCAAAATTTTATCCAATATCCTTCTCTCAAGTTTAAGTCCATATATAGATACATTTACTGGGGATCATCGGTGTGAGTTTTGGTGTAACATATGAGCTAACTGATCAGATTCCTTAAAATAATCAGGTGTGGAAGAAAAAGAATGGGAGTACAATGAGACAGTGCAACGGCTGTTCATATACGTGAAGAAAGCCTATGATTCAGTTAGGAGGGAAGTACTGTACAATATTCTGATATAGTTTGGGGCACCCATGAAGCTAGTTAGGCTGATTAAAATGTGTTTAAATGAAACATATAATCTATATAGGTAAACCTTTTTCTTAATATTTTCCTATCCAGAATGATCTAAAACAATGAGATGCTTTATCACCACTGCTTTTCAACTTTGCTTTAGAATATGCCATTAGGAAGGTCCAGGAAAATCAGGTAGGACTGAAATTAAATGGGACACATCAGCTGCTGATCTATGCTGATAATGTGATTCCACTGAGACATAACATAGATAGCATGAAGAAAAACACAGGAACTCTAATCAGTGCTAGTAAGAAGGTTTGTATAGAAGTAAACACAGAGAAAACTAAAGCCAAAATATTGACATAAAAATAGCTAATAGATTCTTTCAAAATATGGCACAGTTTATATATTTGGGAATAACAGTAACAGATCAAAATTTGATTCAAAAGGAAATTAAGAGGAGATTGAATTCAGGTGATGTTTGCTGCCATTCAGTCCAAAACCTTTTGTCTCCTTGTCTGCTGTCTGAAAAGGTAAGAATTAGAGTATACAAGACTATAATTTTGCCTGTGGTTCAGTATGGGTGTGAAACTTAGTCACTGACATTAAGGGAGGAGGAACATCAACAGAGTGTGTTTCTGAATAGGTTGCTGAGGAGAATATTTGGACTGAAGAGAGCTGAAATGACTGGAGATTGGAGAAACATGGGGAAACATACCAGACTGCATGGCATCACATTCCAGAAGACTGAGATGCAAATATGAAGCATTTTACAAAGCAGTTGGTGTTTGCTAAGAGAGCTGATGTTGTTTTATGTTGTTTTTCAGGAGGATGAACTAAAAGATATAATTGAAAAGGCTCGTGAAATGGAGGACAGATATGGTCACTTCTTTGACATGATCATTATCAACAATGATACAGACAGGGCATATCATCAGCTTGTCAGTGAGATCAACAGCCTGGAGAGGGAGCCTCAATGGGTACCAGCCAGTTGGGTCAAGAATACATGAAGAAGTATGGTTGGAATCAAAACTTTCTGCAAGTGGGTTTAAAAATACATCAACAACTATGATTATGTGTGCCTGAAGCCTTTCTGTTATATATGACATAAAGAAGTAAAAAAGACACAATGAAATGTCCAACCAGGAAATGTGTTATATAGAAAGACACCCTAACTGTAATAAGATACTGCAGAAAATGTGGTTTGAAATGAGATAAGGGTTCAAAACATATAAAGAAAAAATATAATAGCAGAGTCTCATTAGAACTAGACAGCCTGTATATATAGCAGGTTTGTGCTTTGGTGCTAATACTATGCCACCTTATGAACCACAAGTGTATTTTTTGCATTTATTTACATGGATGTTGCAAAGCATATTGGTGCATGTAGGATAGTATGCGTGACAAAAATGATGGATTCTAATTTGGATGATTGGATTTATTAGCACCTTGGGTACAGCCTCTTTTAATTACACCAAAATTACAGCACTTTCACTGATTTACACACTTCATAATTCACTGTTGCATGCACACACTAGTCCTCTCCAGGAAACATCTCAACACAGAAATTAGTGCTTCAAAGCACTCCACATGAATAAAGTCCTGTAACCACACACAAAGTCTGTACTGGCTGACTTCTCAGTTCTCACTCACTATCACTGATTATCACACTCATAAAACCTTCAAATCACATGACAAGTCTTCACACGACGAACATTCTGTGGCTATCTTATGCCAAGAACTCTCTCATTGTTTCTTAAACACTTAAACATACTCAACACTCTGAAATACTCAGATCTGTTCTCTCTGTAGCTGTTGTTGTATAGCCTCTGCACCAACCACACAGAAAGAGCCTCTATTGTTACAGAGGAGTGTTTACTGCAACGTTGCATAGCAGCAGTCACAGCATAGACTCCATAGAAAGCCAGTCATGTGATAGCTATTACTATTGCAGTGTGATGTCATTATGCTTGCATGGAAGTCTGTTTACTAAACTGTTGCTTAGAAGTGGGTCGCATAACCTCGTTTATTGTTGCCAGCGTGCATCGTGTATGTTTACCGGTCCATTACCTAGCAACACTTTGACCATTCACGTTCAATATGTAATGAGAATCCCAGTGTTCCTTAATTTTGTGAAGTGCAGGACATTGATTCACAACAATTTGCTCTCCAAAGTGGAAATATGTAACATATATTACTCCTGCCTTCACATCCGTAGTCTCCATGAATGAGCCACATTGGATTATTGTGCATTCAACAGTAGCTGAAATTTGACATGAGAAGAGCTTGAAAGTTGAGACACCCATAAATAATTTTTCTTTTATTGTCATGGAAAATGAGTTAGATGATTACTGGAAGTTAACAAACTAATTAAGACAAAATACAGTTGTTAGTATAATTTATGAATTTGTGTAAATTAGTCCACAAAACTGGGCTTAATATTTATTACTTTGTCTTAGTCCCCACTGCCTTAATTTGAATCTTTTTAATGATATGCTTTCAGCGTCAAATTTCACTGAAAGGATTGAAGGAATAGGCGCCTGCCACATGTGGCCCTTGAGACAGAAGTTGGTGATCTATGAATCTTTATACATTAATTAAAATCTCATGAGACCTAATGAAAGGATATATGGATGGTTATAGTTAGATTACACCAGTTGCTCTGCATAATTTTATTCCATATTTTATATTTGGCTTTGTCAAGTTTCACTTTATTCATTTCGGTCCATCACGCTAGTTGATTAGTGTTGTCAGTTCGTTTTGTAGTAATGGCTTTGTCAAATTTGTAATATTTTGGGGACCATCATACAGTTTTAGAATGTTCTCCATGTGTGGATACTTTCAAATTTTAACAAGTTCTTTTGAGAATGATCTTAGCTTTATACAAAATTTTGATTTGTCATGAATTTACTTTCAGTGCTTGTTTATAGCAAACCTGCAGTATGTTTAATAATATTCATGGCTATTTCACCTCTGAGCCAGGAAGCCAGTCTGCTGACTGATTTCTTACATTCTGTACATCATGACTTAAAGAAGATTTATTTCATTCTGTATTCTGTTGACAGATGTGTTTTCAAGGCCTGATGCTTAATTACCTAAACACAGACAAATTCACATTTCATTCCATTGATAAAACATGAACATATAGGATGGTGAAAAGTCACTACCCAGTGGTTTAAAAATGGTGTCATCATGTTTGTTATTATATGATTGTAACAGATTTAATCAATTCTTTGCCAGGCAACAGATCTGTAAACACAATCCAACACACAACAATAGATGAGGCTGTGTTTTCTATGTCATCCACGCTGAGCAGCAGTAGAACAATGTGATTATGCAACCCATTCCTAAACATCAGCTCAGTATTCCGTGTAGTTAGTTAGTTAGTTAGTTATTAGAGAGGGTGGGTTTCCTCATGCACTTAGACCTGTATTGGTCCATTGTGCTTCCCTCTATGATTTCTACCAGTCTCTATATCCTACTGGTACTAGTGCTTACCATCAGTCCTGCCCAGCCAGCGAGACCGGCTCTACTAGCTGAGAGGTATCTATAATGCTTCCCCCATCTACCAGAGGTATTAGAGACTGCTGTTGGGCGGGAAACATCCGTAATTGGCTCAGTGACCTCCTTTGGAGATATGAGGTTCTTTTACATGCCGTAAAGCTGCGACATGGGACCCACGGCTTAGAGTACCTCCCGGAGGACTTGTTCCCTGAATTTTTCCGTCCTTAAATATTCGACGACCTCCGCCGGGTATTTGAACCCGCGTACTATGAGTCATGAGGTGGGAACGTTACCTCTAGACTACGGAGGCTGCTAGTATTCCATGTAAGCAGTGACGTCATCAACAATAGAGACAGTGTTTTCCATGGGGTCTGTGCAGATTGCTCATAAGAGAAGTGAATGCAGTGATAGAGTTAGTTCAAGGGCAGTTATGAGTCAGTCATAAGCTGAAGGAGTGAGTCCAGAAGAATTTTTTAGTTCTGAGATTCCAGATTGATTGAAGACCAAATAGCAGGCAGACTTCATACTGATTTGAATTGCTAGTTTCTGTATTGAGATCCATTGCCAGGAGATGACTAGTGAAGACTGGGAATCCTAGTGCCTATGCAATGGTGATTGAAAATTGTGCACATCAGTGATAGCGCTATATTTCAGTGTGATTAGAATTTGTAGACAAGGTTCTAATAAATAAAGTCATCCAAACTAGAACCCATTATTTTCATCACACGCACCACACGACATTATGTTATTTTGTTATTATCTATGTTATATATCACTGCCATTTATTATACAAGTTATCTACCTTAAATGTTCAGAATGATCACCGTCTGGTCTTTGATGACTTTATTTTAACAGAAGCTGACAACAGTGAAATGTGCAGTTAAGATTGTCTTCCAGCAACATATGAGTTAATCTCAGAATGTAATGCTTCAATTTGGCAGCTTCATTTAGTATTCTTTAGCCATCTAGACACTCCTTGCTCCAGAGCAAGCCTGTGAGTAAATTTCCTAGGACTTTGGATTACTGCTTGACAAAGAATTCTTTGTTCTCCTCTAAACTGACTGTTCAGAGTCTACCCATTCTCAGAGAAGTCAACACAGTAACATATTCTTGAAATCGCTGATACACATTATCACTGGAAAAATCACTTTTATATCATATTTTTTAGAAAATATCTCTTCTTGTTTAGCCAACATAATCACACGTGAAACACACCTATGAGACAGAATGGAACATAAATGGTCAACATCTGTTTCTATGTGCATCAGCACCCTAGCATGCTTCAATGGGTAGGTGGATAGTAACTGTCACAGAAAACAGGTGTTCAAATCTGTTTCTACACATCAGTGCATTAACACATTGCGGACAGGTTGTTTAAATATTTAAATCACCCTGGGGACCGGGGTTTTTAAGCCTATCACCCTAACTTGTGCACTATTCACTTTAAAAATTAATATAAAATCTCCTAATTAATTTTATGAACTAAAATTTTTGGAGAACACTTACCAGAGCTCCTAGAAGTGCTTGCGCATGTGATAGCTCTGGAAACATTCCCCTTTGTGAAGAGGCATCACGCAGAATTTGCAGATGTACGCAGTCCTACTCTTCTTCTTGTGGACTGCGCGCACACGGCACTGCCTAGAAGTGTACTTCTTGCAATGTTCACTCTTCACAATTCTCACGAGGGTATGTTTCCACATATCACCCAAGAGTAGTCCAGGGGAGTCCACATGAGGCCTCCGGCGGGTGCGTACAAATGGCCCTGGCTGCACTACGTCTGTGTCTGACACAGGTACTGCCACCACCGTGAGGTCAGTAGCCCAAGCTTTTGCCAAGTTCAATAGAAATGCTTTGTATTTCAAAGTAGAATTTCTGTTCACCTTTTTGAAAACCGAAAATGAATAAAAAGTGCACAGTTTATAAGCCACACAATATTTTTGGGGGCCCTGTGGCCCCTGTCACTGTCACTGTCACTTTCACTGAGGCTGGCCTCGCTATCAGAAGACGAAGCAGTTGGCAAATCTGATAGCTCATCGGAGAACAAATCTAATATTTCTTGTTCTCTGAGAGAACGCTTCACCTGCGACTGCTTTTGTCTCTGATCCATGTTGCACTTCTAACTTCCTGGTTCATACGTGGAAGCTTGGACTCGAACAAAGGCTTTTTTCTTTAGGGTGTGACAGGAAATGAGCGTGATCATGTTACTGGCTAAGCTAGCAAATATTCCTGAGGTCAACTACGCAGTAGTTATGATGCAACGTGGCCACACAGCGAGATACAGTCTGTTGCAACATAACGCGTCAGAAAAGGGCCAATTTGCCCGCCTGGTCCGCAACGCCATAGAAACGTAGAGGGTCAATTGGCCCTTCTGGTCCTGAATGTGTTAAGCCAACCAGTACATTTCATTGGGTAGTGACTTTTGTGTCATCCAATATATTTTGTTTTTCATATTTTTATCTGTTTTGAACAGTCCTCTCAGTATCAGCAATATACAGTAAGGCAGTAAGATGATGATGACTGAAGAGGAGAATGAAATGCACATTACAGTTTCTTAATTCTTTGTGTTTTATTTATAATTTGTTTTCAGTATTGTTAAGAATCCTGATAAAAATGGCATGCTTATAATACTTTGCTTCTTTTTCAGATGGCTGAAGTCAGATAGACAAGATGTCTGCCACTTTGTGAATATGGTGTAACTGAATGACATGAACAATTCTGCAATAAATACTTAAATATCATGCTGGCCATGAGATGAACTGTTTATGTTAGACAGACGTAATTGCCACATGCTGATAACCTCTACTTAGTATTGAAATGGACATAACTGTTATTCAGTGGGAAAGAAACTTAGTGATGATCTTGGGTCGATCCATCATGAACGTCAAGAAGATGGAGCACATACTTACGTTACATCTTACGTCAACGTAGCCACGTTGCCTTTCTCCCTCAGTTTGTAACGATTATTACTGACTCCATTTTGCATAACATTGTTAATATTATTCAACTTATTTTTAGGTCTCGAATTGATCATTATAGTGTGCAATGTGGGTAGAGTGCCATTCATTCATGACTGTATCTGTCACATTGACACATCGAATGGCATTCTCAAATATGTGTAAGTTCTTATGTTTGTCCCTCATGGACCATTTTATCAGCCAGACAGTTAGTTTGGGTGAGGTAACAAAAT
The DNA here is from genome assembly GCF_002891405.2 of Cryptotermes secundus. Classification (NCBI taxonomy): domain Eukaryota; kingdom Metazoa; phylum Arthropoda; class Insecta; order Blattodea; family Kalotermitidae; genus Cryptotermes; species Cryptotermes secundus. Next base: position 170,834 of record NW_019727409.1, on the reverse strand, counting down.
TGTCAGTAGAAAAGGGAGATGAACATTCTAGTTTCCCATTTAGTTTTGTCAGCCTTGCAAGTTGTAGCTCTTCCACTATTGTCCCTGTGGCCACTGCCTTTGATGGTAAACGTATTACAAAAGGAGTACTTGGTATTTCCTTTCATACAGTTATTTTTTTGTGTTAAACAAAAGAAGTATAGCCAAACCATTTTTGTCGAGTATTATGTGTGGAAGAGAAAATTCATAATAATACTATTCCCTATCTTGTCAATTTTTAAGTAGATGAATAAAAATTGAATGTTTTCACTTATTTTGAAGACAGAGTAGGATGTGAATATTGTATCTTTTTTTTTAAAAATAGAACCACTTATGTTCTGAGACAAGCATCCATGATTAAAGAAAGTAAGTATGATGTTATGTGCCCCACATTTTGATAGCTTCTTGTATCTTAAATGTTACTTTTATCATAAGATTGGTTTTAACCTTTCTTTTTACATCTCCAGTAAAAGGTGTATGGGGGAGAACAAATGAGGGGTGCTGCTATACCCATGCTCTGTTTTAACTAAGCAATACATTACCAAGTCATGCAAAACTTTCAAATGTTTTAGTAATGGATCTGCACCAAGTTTAGAAAACCAAACCCTTCTTCCCTACCCTCAAATCTTTGTAAAAACTTACTCTTGACCAACTTTGTTTATATAAATTATTCATATTGTTTTCACAAGGTGTTAGATAAAGAATGTACAGTTATTTTTATTATATAATAATATTGAAAATAACAGATTTCCAAATATGTACTGTTATATTATTAATTTCTATTTTAAAAGGGTAACTCTTTTTCAAACAAAAAGAAACTGCTCAAGAACTTAGTGCTGTACTATGAAAGCTTATAAAAGAATGATGAGAGCAAGCAAATGTAAATAGGCTGCTTCCTCTCATATATTATTATTATGTACTTATAATGAAAAAAAAAAAAAGAAATGTATATTTCTGTTGTGTAATTCTTTAGTAAACGGTACCAATGTGTAATAATGCTGGTTATTCTTTTAATTTCAAACCTGTAAGAATATAGTGTATGCACTTCTTACACATATAGAACTACTTGTACTTAGAGCTGGGAGACAGATTTTATTGGACTTGAAACAAAGTAAATGGGCTAGTATGTACTTGCCCAGAACAGAACAGCTATCAGAACAAACATGTTAGTGTGGCGAGAACAGAGCAGACAGACCACCATAGACTCAAAGTTGGAGAAATCAGGTAGTATGGACTTGCAATGAGACATACTGGCTAGTATGTACTTAAAGTATACTGTAACTAGGAATGCAATGTTTCCAGATCCTGGCAGATGGTATGCTTCAATTTGACACTTTCCCTGTCACCAGAGCAAGGAATGTGGGATTCATTGTAGGGGTTCTAGAACTGAATATTCCACTGTTCTTTTTCCCTCCTAACAAGAATATAGTTCATCAAGGCCTTTCATCTTGGAGAGTGGTATCTACTGGTCTTTTCAAATAGAAAGTGTGTGACTGTCGAGATTATAGCTTGCTGGGTTGTGATGCTCTGTATTATGGTAAATAGGTGCCAGCATTTTGGAGGAACCTACTTTTTCCATAAGATGTAAAGATTTGTGATGGTGGTCCATTAGTACAAATATTAAGTTTGTGGACATTATCCAACGTTTTGTTTTTATCAGAAACACTGTCCTGTTTATATTTCGAAACACAACGTTTCTGAGACTAGATTCTGTCTCCATTGTCAGGTAATTTTTCTTTAATTTGCATACTGGGGCTTGGAGTCCAGCTGGGTCCACTCAGCACGGCGGCCACAGATTGGCCTATTGTATCTGTCCCGGGTGATTGTGATGATGGAGAATTTGGTGGAATGAAGATTGGCAGAGGAAACCGAAGTACTCAGAGAAAGCCTGCCCCAGCGTCACTTTGTCCACCACAAATCCCACTTGACCAGACCTGGGATCGAACCGGGACCAATGCAGTGGGAAGCCAGCTTTGGTGCAGCGTAACCATCTTCAGGTAAAACTTACCCAGTTGGGCCCAATCGGTAGAGCTATTCCCTATCTCTGGACACCTGTATCAGCACCAACATAAGGTATACAAGGTGGTCCATTTACATGCTGATTGGTTGACCGATTAATTTAAAGACAATGGGATGGTTATTTGTGATCGTCAAAGATTGAAGCAACAGTTCAAAATGAAAACTTAAAAGAATGAAATTGAACTTAACAGTTCTAACAAATTGTTTCATTTTTAAATCTGGTTTTATTTGGGTCTTCACTTTTATTATCTCTCATGTAAGATAGGTGAAATTGTTTCTTCAAAGTATCAGTAATTAACAGTGGATGGAAATTAACTACCAAATATGAGTAATTCAAGACATTAAGTTTTGTGAGGAAGTATGATATATGCAGATTATTGATGGTGATTGATATTGGATTGTACTGTGAATCAGTAGTGATTGATGTTTTGATAAATGTGTGTATGCCACAACCATGGCTAGCAAGGGCAGAGACAGATTAGTAAGTTGAATTTTAAACTATATTAACATAATAGTGATTTCAGTATACATAAGAATAAATTCTATTTTAAGTATGCAGCTAGGTGCTATAAAAATTAAATCTACCAACTGCTGCCAATAAAGTTGTTCAGTTATAAGGGACCTGTATAATCTAATTCGCCTCATACCCTGCATCTCCCTAGAGATGGCTGTGTTTTAGTCTTCTTTATGAAAAATTTTGAGAACCACATATTCCTAGTCAAGAACCCTTTCCTTCTAAGACAGATTCCAATGCTGAGAGGTAAGGGGATACCTTTTAAGTTCATGACAAAAACAACATATTCACTTTAAAAGTGAATAATAAATACTAATATATATTAAAAGTTAATGAACTTATTGACAGTTTCATATTTTATTTTTGTGTTTTATTTAAAGGGAGCCAGTTTACATGATAAATTGACCTTGCCCGTGGTTTTTCCTTGAGGAAGCCTGTTTCTAATGCCAATGGAAAGGATCACAGTCTCAACATTACTAGTACTAATATAGAATTTTTTAACAACTTGCTAAAATGGGTCTTTATACAGATACTTCTATGTTTGTCTCATTAGTTGTGGATAACAGTTTTATAAGCAGCAGAAATAATTATGTTTGTTATTATGTGTTTGATGATGTTTTATAAATACTAGTGTTCATGGGGAAACTGATTACAATTGGAGGCCATGAAATTCTGTGGAACCAGAAATGACATATATTTACCGGTGTTGAGATGTCATTCTTTTCATTTCTCTGTCTTGAGTTCATCCAAATGGCCAGTCAAGAAGTGAAACTCCAGCGTTGGACAGAAGCTGTGACAGTGTGCCAGCTAGTTAGGACTCTATACACATGGACTATCAGTGAAATGGCTACTGTCAGGGTAAAACTCAAATAGGCTACTTGGGGAACAGTTTGCCCTAGTGCCAATTTTAACTATCACAACTTGACATCCCTAGATTTCCCTGAATCTCTGTAATGAAAACCTGAGCTACAACATATATGCATATATATAAGTAATTTTGATCTCATAACAAGGTTAGAAAGTTGTACTGTAATGGAGTATACATATTTTCCAAATATGTTATATGAAATTTCATGTACTTCATCTTCATTTCTTAACAATACACATTGCAAAGCTTATACCACTATTAAAAGTGCCAACTTCTCTGAATATGGAGCCGGGTAGAAGTCACATCCCAGAAAATAGTATTCTTTATAGCCGCCACCTTGAAAATATCACATCTCATACTTGTCACATTACATAGCACAAAGTTATTTTCCATGTGTTTTTTAAATACTATTCACTATACCGAAAAATGTACCAAAGAGAAGTTCCATACAAACACACAATATATCATGTACTAATAGTTTGTTCGCTGAGGTGTTCTTGAGTAATCAGTGAAGACTGATGTACACAACAGTCTAAGGCAGCCCTGTTCAACGTGGCGCCCATTATGTATTTTTCTGGCACCCTCCATAAGCACATATAATTGAGCTGATTTTTAATATTAATTCAGATTGTAAGACAAGAGACATTTTTGAACGTCTGAGTACTGTTAAATATTTTCACAAAATTTCCTTGAAGCATGATACAGTATTAGACATTCCTTGAAAATTTATTCCTATTCTTTTCTCCCTTGCTAACAACGCCAGTCTTAATTCTTTTTTCACTAAAGAAACCGTCATCCTCTCAAGATCATGTAATTTTCCCTAGCGGTATTTTTACCCCTTCAAATAGTCGCAAGTCCCCAATGAATCTGCTTTCATGGATTTCGGATTTATGGTCAGGGTATCATAAAATTTTCTGTGATCGGCAGGGCAAACATATTCACTGACCCGAACATGACTATGGGGCCCAACTTACCGTAATTTCCCCAATTTTTAAACTCATTGGCAATATGAATCAAAATTACTTTAATCCCAACAAAGCGATGCCGCAAACAATAAGAATTTATTAGAGGGTCGTACACTAATGGAAATTGGTAGTAGCTATATTTCCCAGTTCACTTTCTTCAGCCAAACATTCAGTATTGCGAGTTTGTGATGACCACAGTTCAGTTATTGTGTCTTGTGTTGTGACAACTTACACAGTTATCAGTGTATTTTGTTATTGTACTTCAAATTATTGAGTAAATAAGCAGTGCTATTTTTATATAGCTATTCTTGATACGGCTGAAAGACAAAGAAGTTATAGTTTTAACAGTGGATGGGAGGAGCAGTATTGTTTTATTGAATACAGAAGAAAACCTGTGTGTTTATTGTGTAATGGTAGCGTGTCTGTTCCTAAAAATGTAATGTAGAGCGACATTTCCTGACTAACCATAGAAACTTCAACAATGAATTTCCTGTGAAATCTGAACTAAGAAAACAAAAGGTGAAAGACCTAAAATCTAAATTAACCTTGCAACAATGTGTATTTACAAAGCCTATCCAGCAAAGTAGTAACATAACAATAGCTTCTTATAAAATCTGTCATGTGTTAGCTAAAAGGAAAAAACCTTTCAGTGATGGGGAAATAGTTAAAGAAGCCATGATCAGTGCCAGCGAGTCTCTGCTCAATGGTCACAAAGATAAATCTGCACTTATGACTTCCATCAAAGGACTTCAGTTGTGTCACAAAACTGTTGCTAGACAAGTTGAACAGATTTCTGATAATCTGGAATCTCAAATACATCAGGATTTGCAATCGTGTGAATATTTTTCACTCCAGCTTGATGAAAGCACTGATATATCGGATGTTGCACAATTATGTGTGGTTGTTAGAATTGTTTTTGGCGATTTTACGGTAAGGGAAGAGTTCGTTAAACTGCCGCCACTTCATGAACGTGCTAGGGGAGAAGACATAATGAATGTGTTCCTTAAATTTGTGAAAGAATGTAACTTACTACTTTCAAAACTTGTTGCTATAACTACAGATGGGGCGCCTTCAATTACTGGTAGGAACAATGGGTTCCTTGCTCTTTGTGCTAAGGATGAATCATTTCCCAGTGTTCTTTCTTATCACTGCATTACCACCAGGAAGCTTTATGTGCAAAGGTTTTGAAGTTCGACCATGTTATGAATGTAGTAACTCGTGTGGTAAATTATATCAGATCGTCTTCTACTCGTTATCGATTGTTCAGAAATCTTTTGAATGTGTTGGACACTGAGCATGGTGACATAATTTTCCATGCAGACATAAGGTGGCTTAGTAGGGGGAAAACACTGGAACGATTTTTCTGTCTTCTGGATGAGGTCAGGGACTTTCTGAACTCATCTCCTGGCCAATATTATGAAGAACTTGATGAAATATCATGGCTACTAGATTTAGCTTTCTTGACAGATATCACCTCAAAATTAAATGAGTTAAATCTTGAATTACAAGGGAAAGTTCGCTACATTTCAAGCATGATAGGTGTAGTTAACGCTTCTCAAAAGAAACTACAGCTATGGATTGCACATTTAAACAGAAATTCCTTCTCACATTTTCCGCATATGAAATCTGTTTTGGAAACCTTAAATGGCTGTGAATACGATCTACCATCGTTTTCCCAGCATCTTGAAGCCTTTGAGACCGAATTTGGTAACAGATTTAGCCAGTTTTCATCAGTTGAACCAGTGACAATGTTTATCAGCAATCCATTCGCTACTGTTAATGTTAGTGAACTTGGAGGGGAGGTGTGTGAAATATTCGGAGAGTATAAGCTTGAAGAATTAGAAATGGAAATTTTAAATTTCCAGGGAGACATATCTTTGAAATCCTCATTTGCATCTTGTAGCAATTTCTGGACTCTGGTGGACAGGAATAAATATCCCATGATTCATAGCATTGCTCTGAAAATTTATTCATGTTTTGGTTCGACGTATCTGTGCGAAGTCGCATTTTCATCTATGAGCATCATCAAAATAAGTACCAATTCTACCTAACAGACTCACACTTAGATGATGCACTAAGAGCAGCCTGTTCCAGCTACACTCCAGATTTTCGACAACTTGCAGCTAACATGCAGTGTCAAATTTCACACTAATTATGTAAGACTGTAAGTAAATACTCATATAATTATATTAACAAAAGATTTAGTCATTATTAAATTTCTAATTGTTTTATTATTATTATTGTTTTTATTGTTATTATTATTTAAGAAATAGTAGTATTAAGTAGTAGTAGTAGTAGTAGTAGTAGCGCGGTGGCGCCCACACCTCCATAGGCAGCAGCGAATTGTGTCTGAGTACATAAGAACGTTGGGCAGCACTGGTCTAAGGAGAATGTAGGTCTTATAAAATAACCAAGAAACTGTGATATGGATCAAAATTTTGCAAGTAATTGAACTGTTAAAGTAAAATGGTTTGAAAGTGAACCATTAATATTCACCAGTACACCCATCACTTATACGTAGGGCAGTCAAAAAGTTCCTGGAATTCCCCTGCAGACGGAGAACGAGTGATAAGATAGCCTGCTCACTGTTGTTGTGGGGAGCTCAGGATGTCTGTTCGCATGCGTAACATGTCTGGACAGGTTTCAGTGCGCAGTGTCATTACTGTTCCATTTGAAATAGATGTGAGTGTTGGTCATTCAGTGCAATGTCGCAGTTCGAACAGCGTACGAATATCAAGTTCATGTGCAAATTGGGAAAATCTGCTTCAGAGGCACAATCGGCCCTGCAGCAAGTTTACAGTGATACTGCACTAAAGAAATAAGCAGTTTACGACTGGTTTTCCCGGTTTAAGAATGGGCAGGAGACGTTAGAGAATGGCCAGCGCAGTGGGAGACCTTCGACATCTAGAACCAACGAAATGATTGGAAAAGTGCGACAACTTATTTGATGTGATTGAAGAATGACCATCGCGGAGTTGGAGCAAGAAGTTGGTATCTCTCACGGATCCATTCATGCCATTTTGTCCCATGATTTGAAGATGAGACGTCTCAGTTAGAAGTTTGTTCTGAGGCAGCTGACCATGGATCAGATGGAATGTCGCATGATGGTCAGTGGTTATCTGTTTGACAAAAGTACGCAGGACCTGACATTTCTCAAAAAGATTGTCACTGGTGATGAGTCATTGGTGTTCGCCTACGACCCAGAGACGAAGATGCAGTCATCGGAGAGGCACACAGCGTCGTCTCCCCGGCCAAATAATCACGCCTCAGATCCAAAGACAAAGTGATGCTCATTGCATTCTTTGACATCGACAGACAATGTGTTCATACCGCCTGGACAGACTGTTACTGGCTGTTTGTACGTGTAAGTTTTGCAGAGATTGCATGATGCATTTCGGAGGAAGTGGCAGGGACAGTGGCTTCTGCATCACAATAACACACTGAGCCACACATCGCTTGTTGTGCAGCAATTTCTGTCATCACTTGACCACCGTACTCTCTGGATTTCCTTCCGAGTGACTTTTGGCTGTTCCCTATTCTGAAAATGGGCCTCAAGGGGACACTTTTTGCAACCATCAAATGCGACGGCTGAGCTGCAGAAGATTCCAAAAGAAGCCTTCCACCGCTGCTTCCAACAATGGCCGGATTGATGGTGCAAGTGTGTGTGTGTGCGCAATGTTCTTACTTTGAAGGTGATTAGGTAAGCGTTGCTGTACGATTATGTCCTACCATTAGAGTGCTATACCACCATTCCTGGAACTTTTTGACTGCCCCTCGTATAATAAATAACAATAAATGGGACAGATGGCTTTTTATGAATAATTTAATGACAGGTATCATTTCACTTAAGGAAATGGATCATGTAGGAGCCTACTTGTATTTTTTGTACTTTTTTCACATTAATTAATTATCTGAATTGACCTGTGAATCAGCATTGAGACTCACTGTAATACTGATAGGTTAGCTTGATTGGGTTTGTAGTGGCAGTAGCAGTTNTGCGTCCCCCTTTAATTTCTACTGTCGCCATACCCTTCCAGTACTGGTGCTCGCTATCAGCCCCATTCTGCCAGAGAGGTCGGCCCTCTTCTGGCAGTGGTACCCGATGCTTCCCCATCTACCAGAGGCATTGGAAACTTGGGCGGGAAACTTTGCCTAATTTTGCTCAGAGGTCTCCTAGAGACATGAGGATCTTTTACGTGCTGTAAATCTATGACATGGGACCCACAGTTTAAAGTCCCTCCTGGAGGACTTGTTCCCTGAATTTTTCCTCCCTTAAAAATTCCATGACCTCCGCCGGGTTTGAACCCGCATACCTTGAGTCATGAGGTGGGAACGTTACGTAGCTGTTACTGTGGGGAAGTATTATTTTGTAAAAGTTGCTGTCACAGCACTTTGCTATGGAAGTTAAAATAGAGTTTATGATTACTGTGGCAGTGTTACACTGATGAAGCAGAATTTTTCTATTTCACAAGTGCAGTTTTAGACAATAGCCATATTTAAAAACAGTGTTGTGCACTCCTATATATGGGAGGTTGTGTCTGTGTGTGTACTAACATGTCTCATCTGTGAAACTGCTGAATGGATATCAGTGAAATTTGGTATTATCACATAAATTTAAATTTGAATTGCAAATCAAAATATAAATGTATGTGATAATTATTTCTATCCACTCCCCCATACACTTGCATGGTGTAGTGCATAATTAGTTAAGCACAAGAACAATTTTATTCCTTTTTCTTTTTGTCCAATTCCCCCCCTCCCCAACACACACACACACACACACATGATCTCAAATTGAGCTAGGTTGATTTCCTAAAATGGGATTCATTATACAAAAATTGGTTCATGATATTAAATATAGCTCTTATTACGATATAAACGATTATTTGATATTTTTAAAATATTTTTAAATAAGGTTAATATGTTACACAACACAAGGAAACAGTTTCTGTACTGTGATATCTAGAATGAAATTAGTTTGCAACAATAGACTGCAGTACATAAACATCAAGATTAATTGACTCTTTGAAGCACAAATTTATCCTAAATAATAATTAAATTTTGGTTCGTACCTTATAGGAAATATGCTGTCTTCATTATGGAGGTCAGTTCGTTAATGCAGTTCAGTTAAACAATTTCCATTGGTGCTGCAAATCGCCCGAAACACATATATGGACAAAACGCCGGACTCTTCCATGTTAAAGCAAGTGATACAGCAAACACTGAGCTTTGGTTAGATCATGGTAATAGCCCTAATTAGCTCAGCAATATCATTTTAGATTTCGGTATCATAGAGAATTCTCAGTGTAAAATGAGATCAAAATTATTTTAACATAAATTCTGAACATGACGAAAATACCATGATATTGTTACATGTGCACCTATTGTTAGGCAACGTGTTGTTAAATAGTCCGTTGCTAGGTAACGCAACAATAAATGAGGCTGTGTTTTCTATGCGGTCTGCGCCAAGCAGCAGTAGAATAACGGGGTCATGCAACCAGTTTATAAGCAACGGCTCGGTAAACGCTTTCGTTTAAGCAGTGACGTCAGCAGCAATAGGGACGGTGTTTTCTCTGTAGTCGGTGCAGAGTGCTTATAAGAGAAGTGAATAGCCCGTGTGGAGGCGGTGTCGAGTACCTCCACTACCCTGCGAGTCATAGGAGGTGACGAAAAAGGAAGTCTCAAATCTGAGACAGTAAATTAAGGTCGCGAGTCCCAAGAGACTCTGACCCGAGAAAGACTGCGTTGGTAAGGGCCAGCAGCATGTTCAAAAGACAGACCCATCCTCTCGTGAGAGAGGGCGCCCCACAAAAACAAGACCGTAACTGTGAAACAGTAATAAATATGTGGGGCTCGACACCAAGACTTACTGATTGACTGACCGTCAGTCGCAATGTGACTTTGACTTGACGGAATTAGTTCAAAGGCAGTTACGAGTGAGTCGTAAGGTAGAGGAGTGAGTACTGAAGAATTTTTAGTTCCGAGGTTCCAGAGTGACTGAAGACAAAATAGCAAGAAGTCGTCATATTGACCTGAAGTGCTAGTTTCTGTGTTGAGATCCGTTGCCAGGAGACGACTAGTGGATACTGAGAATCCTAGTGCGTGTGCAACGGTGAACTGGGTCGCGCCATAGCTCAAGCGGTTAGTCGCTGGCTTCCCACCACTGCGGCCCGGGTTCGATCCCGGGTCTGATTAAGTGGGATTTGTGGTGGACAAAGTGGCGGTGGGGCAGGTTTTCTCCGAGTACTTCGGTTTCCCCTGCCAATTTTTATTCCACCAATTGCTCCACAATCACGCCCACCTATCATGTGGGGCTGGTACAATAAGCCAGAAGTGGCCGCAGTACAAGGGACTTAGTCCCACCCCACTAGCAATAAAAAAACGGTGATCTGAAAAGTGTGTAAGTCAGCGATAGCGCTGTATTTAATTGTGATTAAGATAAATTGTAACGAAGGTGCTAATAAATCCCATCATCCGAAATAAAATCCGTTATTTTCGTCACTCGTACCACCCTACACGTGACAATATTTTCAGGAGCAAAGTACATGTGTCTCATAATCACGGATATTGCTGTCCTTGCCTCTAAGTGCTGTGTGTTATTTTAAAGTACATTTTCAGTGCATGTGCCATATGTAGCAGAAGACCCAGTGCGCCTGTACTCAGAAGAGAATTATTGCTAGAAAGCCATCGACATGTGCCTATTGCAGTGACCGATAAAGGTTATGACCTGTGAGGTAACAGTGAACTAGAGTGTGTTTTTGATAACCTCCAGGCTCTGCCCAGGCAGACAGGATTAAAGGATACATACAGTTTCAAGGTTTCGTTTATTTTTGATTGATTCTATTCGCCTGAGTCTTTATGCATTTTTTCCATAAAATACTAAAATGAAGACATAATATGGCGGTATGTATGTATGTCTATCTCCCAAGTTTCACTCCCAAAACTACTGAAAATTTTTGGAGCCTGCAGTGAAAATTATCAGATAAATTTAATTTTGGTTTCTTTTCTTCTGATATAAAACACATTACATATGAAGCATTTGCCAAATTTAATCGCTTTTCACAACGATAAATTGTACGAAGAAGACTGGAAAGGGTGTGCTTCATAATGTACAAGGTAAAATTACCAATGACTTTCTTTCTAATTTTACTTAAAATGGGACTATTGAAATGCATGTGAGTGAAGATTATCAAAATGAACAAGAGTATGGGATACAAACAAAGTTCAGTTTATGGCGTTACGCAAACCAAACTTTATTATGGATCAGTATGGCTGCATATTGGAATTTCCTGACAATTTTTGTTGAAATTCTTCTGTATCGAATATCAACAGAATCTGTGAAACTGTTTATAGGATGCCTGGAAGCGTAGATTAGGCTCTGTAATGGATCACTGTGGATGAAAAAAGGAATTACCTAACACGTTTTAGTCAGTCTCGCATTCTGAATTTCAACAAAACACGTGAAACAGTTTACAGAATACGTTGAATAGTAAAACCAAACACACTCCATGGCTTTAGTCCCCAAGCGAACTATACCGACCGAGAGACCGCCGCTTGTGGGCGAAGTTAGTGCCAACTTTATCGGATAGAGGGTGTCGCGTGGTCAGCACAATAGTCAATGTATGGATTTATGGAAACTAGATTTTATCACAGAAAGGAACTGCCTGACAAATTTTGGTGGCTGCCCCTCACATGTAGTTTTAGCAATGTTTATGACACGGTTTCTGGGATACATGGAAGGTCCATATATAGACGTATGTAATCTTCCTCCCGCACGTCATATTATAACATCATCTGTAGAACAATGAATGTAGTACATAAAGAGTTTGTTTATGGCCTTATATAAATCATGATTTATTAAAGATATTAATTGAAGAGTCAGAATCCCTTGACAACTTTTAGAGAGTGTCTCCCAAACAGAATTTTACGAAAACCTGCCAAATAGTAGTGGCGCTAATACTAGATTGTAGTCAAATTGATTGACATGACCTCTACATAAGGCGTTGTTTTCTTTTGCTTTATAAAAGATGCTTATTTGAAGTTTATTTTTATATTACGAATATTTAACGAAATAAAAAATATATCTCTCTTTGCACTTTACTATCTTCAGTGTGATTAGTTTAACAAAAATAGATTTGTATATGCAATAAATTAATATGGCGATTAGTGAAATATGTAAAGTCATGAAGTATATATTTGGAAAATGTGTCTGTTCCAGGTGGAGAGCAATTTTGTTTTAATTAATTGATGTCTATGCGGTGTCGTCCTTGAGTAGCTGATAGGTTGTGAAGTTCATGACTGAGCTAGCTCGAAATAGACACCAGCATCAATACTTTATATACGTGTGAGAACACTTTTAGAACATCGACAATCCCGCAAACGTATTGATGACACACAGCGTTCTGAATATATATATGAGTGTGTGTGTGTGTGTGTGTGAGTGAATATGAACCTTGACTCGTGTTTGGGAGGTTCTTCCAATCTTGGCTGGGACACCAGTTGCCTTGAGTGAGGTTCTTCGTGGATTTTCTCAGTCCCTCCAGGATTCATCTTTCAGATATTTAAATAATTTTATACAAGTAATTATCACAAAATGTAGACCCCATATGAAAGTTCTGAATTTGTGTTATTGGCTAAATGGAAAATTTGCCGTTGTCTCCTTAAATAACTTGACACATATTTCAGAAAGAACTTAAATATTAATTATGTAAAATCTTTAACAGACAGTGCATATTGTACGGACACGAGAGTATTTGATTGCATAGTATGGGACATTTGTGGCCGATCATAGATATCATACAGCTTGTAGGTCTGATGGTCTTGCACTAAAAGCCTGGGTTCTCAAGTTCAAATCCCGCTTAAAGCCTAAATGTATAACAACATCTTTGAAAGCTGTCTTGTGTACTCAGGGACCTTGTGCTGAGCTGACCTTTTCTCTACTGAAGGGGACATTCATAAAGGCTACCAAATATTTTTGCTGTCGAAAATTATCGACAAAGACCTCATAAGACCATAAAACAGAATGGACTTAACATATATCGGAAATTTGAATGGAGGAAACGAAGAGCGTATGACTTTTGGATTTGAGGTTCTGACAGCGGGAACTATGAAGAGTTCTATCTTCCGGGTAGTGACGGCGTACAGTCTGGTACACTGCGTTAAATCAGGAAGAAATTAACCGCAACTCTGAGGTAGCGAGCAACTGCTTGGCCGTTCATGGTGTTTACAATGCTGAACTTTCCGAATTAGTTGTCAATGGTCCTATGGCACACAAAAGTGAAATAAACGGAATTTATATTGCCCTGACTGGAAATACCAAGAGGACTGTTTCCGGCTGCCTTATTTTAAGCTCTCTACCTTTCAACTGATTCTAAACCCATTTAACCATTCTGATTCAACTGCAAATGTTATTTGCGTCGAATTATATGGGGAATTGATAGGGCTACCTTCTTCGTCGCCTGAAGAAAGCGCGAATAAACTCTGACATGAGAGTCGGTAGGTAACCCGGACAAGATTCAAAACAAAAAAACTAGTTAAAAGGTAAAGTTGTTGCTGTGCTTAACTAATTAAGCACTACTCAATGAAGACGTATGGGGGAGTGGATGAATAGATCGACATTTTCTTGACCTCGGCACCAGCTGGAGGTTAGTGGTCAGCTTCACGCCCCTGCCGCTTTACCCCTGGGGAAAGAGCCCCCGGTACCCATTGGATAGGAGGCTGGGTGAGTTCCAGAGCCATTCAAGACGACATGGAGAAGAGAAAATTCTTGACCCTACCGGGACTCAACTCCGAACCTTTGGTCGTCCAGCCCGTAGCCAGTCGTTATGCCAACTACTCTATCTCCGCTCATAAAAAAAAAAAAAGGTACCTCAGGAATATCAGGCTTGGAACGTTACCGCTATACCAACCTACTCAGTCTCTCTTCAATATCGCCCGAAATTATAAAAAGGCTCGTTTTCATCTCTCTCTCTCTCTCTCTCTCTATTTCCCGCAGAGATTTGAGATGTCTGAGAAAAGGCTATTGGGGATGTTTCATGTCAAGGGACAGGAAGTGTCAGTAGAATGCAGGAAATTAGGCAGCCGAGAGATTCATGATATGGTGACTTCCTCGTCAACTGACATAAAGCTATTAGAGAAATGGAATTAAAGTTTTACGGAACATGTAGCACGCTTGGAGAATGATAAATGCATACAAAGTTTTGGTTTAGAAACCTCAAGGGAAGAGAACATATGGGAGATCAACGAGCGGAGTGGAAGGATAATACAAAATGGTTTTGGGGAAACAGGGGATTAAGCTGTCGTCTGAAATTGTCTGGCTCAACAGTGTAGAATGTTACTCTTCTGTGGCCACGCTATGAACCCTCAGTTCCAAAGGAGGAAGTTTCTTGGTTAGCTGCGTATTTATAAACTTTACAAGAAAGGTAGGAGCCGGGATAACGACCAACTACTAGCTGGACGACAGAGGGGTCGGAGTTCGAGTCCCAGTAGGGTCAATAATTTTCTATTCTCGAAATCGTCCAGACCGGCTCTGTGGTTCACCCAACCTCCTCACCAATGGGTACTGGGGACTCTTTCCCCTGGGGCAAAGCGTTCTGGTCATGAAGCTGACCACTCACCTCCAACTAAGTGCGGAGGTCAAGAAAATGTGGATCTATGCATTCACTCCCCCATACACCTTCATGGAATAATGCTTAATTAGTTAAGCACAGGGACTTTTTTTTTCTTTGGCACTACAGCCCCAGTGGGCCTAGGCCTACCTCCATGAACTTCTCCGAAGCACATGGACTACTTCACCTTTTTCGGTGCAAGAGAGGCATATCGTGCATCACTGAGTTGTTTGAGGGGATAAAACTGTAGGTCAGAATGGTCAGAATTGCCTCAATTAGGTTACTGATAGGCCTGCAACACAACATGCGCGTCAGCCGGCCCAAGCAACCCAATGCGCAATGCTTTACTGTAATTGCGGCATTAAGCATTCAGCCCGTCAGCGGAGAGGACGCGTAGTTGAAGATGTGGTCACTGGCTGTGGTTTTGTTGCTGCTGAGGTACATCAGCGCAGAGGTCGTCACGTTCCAGAATTGTCCTGTATCTGGTGAGCTAATAGAATGTGGAGAATGCAAGAAATGTCACCAATTCAGATTACAAATAATGCTTTAACAATTTATAAGCAATTTTAAACGTTATAAAACAACTAAATTTTGAATTCTTCTACAGATCTGTTTAATACAGGAATTCAGAACGAGCTGTTTATGCATTCTTTGCACAAGTAAGGGCATCGTGTCCGTCCGTCCGCAACTCTCAGCACAGACACCCTGAATCAATTTTCATGAAATAACAAAACCACGTTTGTAGATGTCGCGGACTCCGTTGTCCGTATTACGTCTCAATCTTTGAAGACTCACGCATCAAAGTAAATTATAAAGATTTGCGGTAAATGGAGCGTAAACCTTTTTTGAGTAGTAATTGTCTAGTACAGCAATTCTCAAAGTTTTTGCTGCTGCAGAACCATAGAAAAATAAACGTTGCCGAAACTGTAGTTCTTTAAAATATTTTTAATTTAACCCTATACGCAGAAGTTAAATTAAGCCCACCTCATATTTTAGGGAAGATTTTATATTTTACGAGTACATACCTAATGCGACTGGTGGACCTGCTTGCTGGTCAAAAGAGCATTGAGTTTAGAACGATGTATCTTACTCTTAAATGTCATTGTTACTGCATATCCCGAGAACGATATTTCGCACAGATACGTGGTCTGTAATGGAAGCAGCTCCTTGACGTTTACAATTGAAACGTGGCCAATCAAAGGAACGATTGTGCTTGTATTTCTCGGAGTTCTCTCTGCCGAACTGTAGATTTATTTCTCACATTGTTTTGTTGCGTCGAATAATCCTTGTTCCATGAGAGGGAATATAAATTGGTTTCACAATCGCTAAGAAACTTCATCCACTGGAAAATAATCTTTTTGTAGCTTGTAAATCTTGTAAATATTCCATTATGTTTGAAATAATATAATTAGTTCTCCCATTCTCTGTTCAGTCGAAGCAACATCCAATGTCAGAAAGCAGTTTGTGACTTGGTCTCCGAAACTCTGTTTAGCATGAGAAGGATTTTTTTTTAATTTTTATTTTACAATCTACTCAATATACATAAGTAGAGTAATTAGTAAAAGGGATGGGTGTGTGTAATAATGAAGCAGGTATCATCCTCCGATGATTCTCTGGCCACATTCTATTTAGTCTTCTTCTATTGCTGGTTGGTTGAAGAGGTTTCTTGCTCTGATGACTTCTGTTACATATGGTATGGTTAGATCATTGTGTAAGGTAGCGTTTGATACTTATCAGGGAGCATTAATTAGTTTTCTTAGCGTTTTGAATTGGAACGTTTGCAGAATTTTTGTGTTGGAAGGTTTGCTGCATCCCCATAACTCTATCCCGTAGGTCCAGACTGGTTTTATTGTCGTTTTGTATAGGATTATTTTGTTTTCAAGAGATAGCTGTGATTTTTTGTCGATTAGCCAATTCATATTTCTGGTTTTGAGCTCTAGTTGTCTTCTCTTAGCTTTTATATGCGTTCTCCACTTTAGTTTTTCGTCAAGTTGGAGTCATAAATACTTAACTTCTTGTTTGATGGGTATGAGGATGTTGTTGATACTAACTTGCGGGCAGCAGGAGAAGGCTTGAGATTATTTACTTGCCGAGATATTTGCCATAGTCTTAGCTTAAGTAAGATTAAAGTTGGTCCTTAAATACGGGTGACAACTTCACCTTTTTCATTAAGTTATGACTATGGCCATTAATCGGCAAGTGAACAATTTCTATCCTTCTTTGATTGATTTAGTTCATGTAGCCCTTTAAACTCTTGATTTAGTTATGCTAATTTCTGGAGCCATACAGTATTATACAGATGTGATGAAAGCTCGAAGGGATGGTCAACCCTGAATAACAACATTTATGAGCGCAATTTGAATACACGAACCAGAATTCTGCCTCGTATTAGCCACATATTCTTTCTCTTTCCTAGTCGAGAACAATCTACATGTGGCCACTTTTTACAGCTTGGACATTTCACCCACTCTTCTCCAGGCTTTGATTTCAAAAATGGTGTATCACTTAATGAACATGTCGCTGTTTCTTCATTTTTTGCGTCCTTGTTTGGAGAGGAATTCTTTAATTTTTTCATTGCTTTTCTTACACATTTTCCAAAAGGTTCCCTCTTCAGAAAAATAAGTCGATTTGAATTCAAAGTTTGACTACTTTTTAACTCTAAATATGAGCTTGACGTGAGGAGATAAGTTTTGCCCCTTTTGCCTCCTTTCTCGTCAGTGAATTGTCAACCTTCGGAATGAATATTACATCTCTTGGAATCACATAAATTGATCTTATTCCTTTTCTGTGCCAGCCGGAATTGATAACTCCCGGTTCTCGCATATACTTGTTCACTTTTCTCTTTTGTCATGTCTGCTCTCTGAAGCAGGAAGTTCAAACTTACCGACACTAGGACCAGGAATATATGTCTTGTTGCCATGAAAGTCACTTTATAGCCCACTATGGCCGGCTCGGTCATAGTTCGAGATCTATGGTCGATATGTTGTCTCTGCAGCAGTAAGTTCTTCCGGGAAAGGTTTCTGTCAAAAGGGCAGATGCCAATGTTCTTAAGTTCAAACTCTGTGTTATTTTAAGTGGCTGTTGTTCAACAGACCTTGCCATGTAATTGGGCAACGTGACGAATTGCCACAAGTTTCTCCATATTCTGTCAGAAACATACCGCATTTTCTCGATGATAAAATATGCCTAAGGGTGATATAACCGAAACATCCAGGAGCTGCGATCGGTATGTGTTTGGCAGTATAAAAAGTATTTGCACAAGGTTTTCACTTGGCTTCTCCAAGAGCGCAATACCTTTGTTGTGAATAGCGTTTCCATCTAATGTCAGCGAAACAGATCTGAGTTGTAAAGGTAAGGTAAATTTGTCCCTGTGCTTAACTAATTAAGTTCTACGCCATGAAGGCACATGGGAGAGCGGATGGATAGGTCCACATTTTCTTGTCCTTGACGTTAATTGTAGGTGAGTATTCATCTTCACACCCCGGCCGCTTTACCCCCGGGGAAGGAGCCCACGGTACCAATTTTGTAGGAGGTTAGGTGGACGACATGGAGAAGAGAAAATTCTTGACACTACAGGGACTCGAACTTAGATTCCTCGGTCGTCCAGCCCGTAACCAGTCGCTATACCGATTATGCTTTCCCGGCTACCGTGCCTGAGTTGACCTTACCGATTTCAGAAAGTGATCGAACCACGTGGGACAAAACATTGTCTGCGTTCATCCCGACAGAAGACAGACCATGACACTCTCAGGAAGAGCTGCATCCAAGAGTTCTGGAGTCTCTCTCACGCATGGGAGTGTGAGAGAAGGAGCAAAGCATTGACATGCTAGCAATAAAAAAAAATCTGTCTCGGTACCAAATTTCAGATGCTTAATTTCAATAACTCAGTATCTATTGCTCTAAGACCTACAGCGAAAGTCGGATTTAGCGAAGCTTCCATACTGATATTTCATATTCCAAACAAATATTGTCCCCAAAAAAGTGACAAGAGTCTTCGAAAATCTGTAAAGACAGCACTTTAGGAACCTAAAAGAATGTTGCCCTCACTTCTGATTTGCAACGGCTATCACTGATATTTTCGATAGGGGAGTTTAAATTTGTTATTTTCCTGTTTTCTAATTTTCAACCCTGAAGATACTGGCAATGTATTCTTCCGAGTCATCTGTGTGCCAATTACGTACATACGCGATATCACATTCTAGAAGATAGTAGGACTAATTCTTCAATTGTAATTATCTGCGTAACTTTTTAAGGATATGAAACTTGTGCGTTAACTCAGAAGGAAGGACAGAAATCGAGGGATCTGAAAAGGTAATGATGCCGACAATATTAAAGAAAAATACGTAAATAGGAGCTTCATAGTTAATTCTTTTCCTGTCATTGATAGCGCGATAAATTAATGTGTTATCCTTGCGTGGGGTGGGGAAAAATGAATACATAAGGAGTTCGATTGGAAATCCTAATGAGAGGTCAAGGACGCAGGATGGGAGTAATACTAAAATGGTTATGAAAGTGTTGAAGGTGGGTTGACAAAAGTACCTGACATGCTAATGGTGATGAAGATAAGCTTCGGGTTTCACAGCAACATCAAGTTTGTTTCTACAGTCTAAACAGCTGTCGAGTACTGTATGCAGCGAGTCGCCGATGACCAGTTAAGATGCCCGCACTTGAAGCTACGAGTCCATGCCCCTGGCCCTTACCCAGGGTCACGACCCGAAACACCACGCGTCGTTCCGCGCGGTTCTGTACCTGGAAATCAGTGGTGGTACAGACGACGGGCGCCACTTATATCGGTGCACCGAACGACTGATGTTCCTTGGTACACACGCACTGAGTTATCGATTTCATAACATGAAGATAATTGAATGCTTGATTATAGAACCATCAGTATTTTCGTCTCGTGGCGGAAACTGGCCAAAGTCTGTCTGAGGTCACGACTTTATGATGTCGGTTTGATATGCGAACAAGAGGCACAGAAAGGGAGAAGCATAATGATAGGAAACTACATCACGAATTTTGTCGAAAATTCTGTTTGGGTTTAACATTATTTGTATACTTCTCTGCCTCTCATTTTTTCTTAATTTCTGTATTAGAAATTATCCTTCATTGAGCAGTTTGCGAACAGAAAGCGGTAAACTCGTCTTCAACTTGCGTAAAATTGAGATTTACACTAGACACAGACGAACCAAACCCCAGCTACATTAATGTGGACAGTTGGTTTGAAATTTGCGTAGCTTCTGAAATTAAATATAGGCAGACAGAAGGACAGACACAACTCCCTTATATCGGTACGGGCTTTGCAAAGAGCGCATAAAACTAGAGATGGGTACTCACAGCCAAGAATCGAACTGGTTATTATAGAATACAAAGAAGAGGCTGAAACGTAAGGGTGCGGACTGAATGACATGAATAACTCATGATCGGTGTTACCCACTTCTCCGAGGGGGGTACTGACCATGCAAATAATTTAGTCAAGGTCTGTCGAGTGCTTAACTATTCAGAGAAGTTACTGAAAGAAAAGCTTGATAGAACAGGTAATGCCATGGGATAAATGTTGCGTTCTTTCTTTCAAGTGGAAGTGGGAACAATTTTGTAAACACCTTCGAGTCCTTTCTAATGAAGAATAATAAGTTTAGTGGCTGGACATATGTAATTTATTTATAATTATTAATTCTGAAGTTCAATTTGCTGGACAGATATATCTTCAGCCTAACCAGTGTTGGTGAACAGTTTCGTTGCCTCGTACCAAATTTGCATCAAAAATCATTAGGAGCAAAATATAATTGCTCCAGCAGTCTCAATGCCGGATGTATGCCACGGAGTGTATATGGTTATTCGGAGATCTGTGCTTCTATAAACGGAATTCTCTTCCATGTGAGCTGGTCTCTAGCCTGGCTTTATGTAAGACTGCGGTAAGCGTCGAGGTGTCAGTTTTGTATTTCCTTTTTCAATAAATACTCTGTAGGTCTAATAAAATGATTCCATCAGCATTTCGCTATCCTCTTAATGGCGAAGTGCTCTGAAATAAACAATATCTTTATATCACATTAGAATATTTATATATCTCAAATGAAAACGAGCCCACAGTGGTGTCCAATGGTTGGTCATCCTTGCCTTAGATGTTGAAGCGACCCACCGTATTCTTACTTATATCAACTTGCAAATATTAATTTTATGAAGCAGTCAATTTTCAGTCCTATTTTCTGTTTCAGCAAGGGATCGCCACTGGCGAGCCTTGGGAGTGTTAAGCTGTCTAACATGTTCGGTCAGTAAAAAAGAAATTAATTATTTTCTTAGCTCCATTAATTTCCTTTTTGTTTGTGGTGGAAAACAAAATAAAATAAACGTAAATATATCGCGTACACTTTCTCACATGATCTTGACAGATCACAGCCTTCCCGTTTTCTACGAAAATTTGGACCGCTATAGGGCATATTCTTATTTTCCTGACACCAACTCTGCAGAATCATTCAGAAAATTAGCGTAGTTGGTTGAGGCACTATGCTACAAGCCGGAAGGTCGCGGGTTCAAGTCCCGATGAGGTCATTGGATTTTTTTCCAATTGACTTAATCCTTCCAGCCGCACTATGGCCCTGGGGTCGCCTGAGCCTCTAACAGAAATGAGTACCAGGAATTAATTAAATAGTTTTCCTGGGGAGTAAAGCGTGGCCGGCGCGTAAGTTTGACAACCTTACCGCCACCTTTGAGCCGATTGTCTAGATAATGTGAGACCCTCAAAGTCTTACACCCCTATGGGCCTTCACGGCCTGTTGCAGGGATAGTTTTACTTTACTTTCTTTACTTTTTTTTCTTTGGCACTAAGGCCCTAGTGGGCCTAGGCCTGCCTCCATGAACTTCTCCGTTCACCTCCGTTTTTCTAGATCTTAGACATTCGGTAGGACTCCTTGGGCGGGTGATCAGCTCGTCGCAAGGCCTCTACCTGTACACAAACACAGAAAAACGCGCACACACAAACTAAACATCCATGCCCTGAGTGAAACTCGAACCCACGATCCCGGTTTCCAAGCGAGCGAAGACAGTACATGCCTTAGACCGCTCGGCTACCGTGACCGGCTACTTACTTTACTTTACGTATATAAATTTACGAAATATAATCAAAATCATTAGAGTTGTTGTGGCGGAAATAACCATTTTGTGTGTGACAGCCCCTATGAATGGCCCCAATTTTTGTAGATTCATTGGGCACCGGTCTATGGTGGATGGGCTCTTAAATATTGAATGTGAATAGAAACCGTCAAACCGTTCAGCCACTAGCGAAGTGCATGTGTACGCATGCGCAGATAGGCCCACGTACAGACAGAATTCACCATTGTGTTCTCTGTGCTCGAAACGTGTAATTCTGTATAAATGTAGGGACAGATTTCTTCATAATATGTTCTCGTAATATGTATAGATTTCAAATAATTGGTAGTAGTAAATTCACAGTAATAAACACCACGTTCTTTTTGAATATGTACAATTTTAATAACATCAATGCTCGTAAATTACGCTCCACTAACTCATTTTCATTATCATGCAGCGTGAAGAACTGTGAGTTGGCCCTTCTCAGAGGCCTACAAGTAATTATGTTAGCATAAGTATGCGATTGCACTGCCATATACATGATGCAATGCGACTGCAGGATTGGCATTCCCACTAACCACTGTAGCTGCTACATGATTTATTATAACAGAGCATTGAATTTGAATATTGCAGTAAACGGAATAAAGATGGTCGTTATTGAAGCAAATATGACTATGAGAAAGATGAGCGGATAATTAAACAAGTCAGTAATTTCAATTACTTAGGTTTTATAATTACAGTAACAGAGAAGAGAGATTTAGAAATAAAAACTAAGAGATTCAACCAAATGTGCTGCACAATAAGAACATGGAAGAGCAAGATAAGAAAAGATAATCGGATAGCATTTTATAAAACCGTATCGGTCGGTATAGTTCTCCTGCGGATTAAAGCCACGGAGTTTGTTTTGTTTGTTTATGTCGGTACCTATATATAAAAGGAGAAGCAAAAATTTTAACTGGAGATATTAAAAATTTTCTAGTCTTTTAACAGAAGGACCAAATAAAAATTAAAATTGTGAACGAACTGAACGTTTTTACTTTAAATAATAAAATTATAAATTCTAAGTTCTACCAATGGAAAATAAACGAATTACAAAGAATACGACAAAATAAGACGACGAAACATACGGAGCCTACAATTAAGATGGCGGGACTAACATACTCTACAAGAGGACGAAACACACCAAATATGGCCTAATCAATGAAAATATGGTGATGGTGATGGTGATCACGATGACGATGACGATGACGATGACGATGACGATGACGATGACTACCGTAAAGTATTCCAAAATGATTACCCAGGCTCGCCTCACTTTTTCGTAATTCTGCCTCTGCTGCACTTAGCATTAGCAACTGCAGCACGCTCTCCACGCATGCGTCTGATGCACATCGAGCTGCACGCATGTAACGTAGGAAGAACATGCGGGGTCACAGTCATGATTTGTTCCTCGTGTAGTACTATTAAACACGGAACATACGAGTACAGCTTACGAATCGCAGAAAACAGACTTCGTGGCCATACAAACGTAGCAACGAACAAAGACAAAGTGACTGTCAAAATGCTAACATGTCATGAGTCAAAAGTGGAGAGATTTGCTGTGAAATTATACTGCCTCTTTGTTCTCAAGCAAGTGGTAAATGTACAGCGCCTTCTTCGTGGAATTTTAAAAATTCACTTTGTTGAGTTCGAGGAGATCTAGGTTAAGTTGTTGGGGGGCGGGGGTGAGGTGTTAGAGATCGTTAAATTAGTAACAAGAAATTTTGCAAAGAACTAATCTCCTGGGTTCAGCTACTGTGACATGGACCGCATAGGAAAGGAGGCGTCCAACAATTCTCCTCTTGTTGCCTGTGTATTCGTTGCCGCGGTAACGTTTTCATGGAGCCGCTGCATAGCAACGACAGGGTGTTGCATACACGGACAAACAAACTGTTGAGAGCGAGTTACGAAGTGCGTCGTTCAGATGGACTCAGGTGCCATGATACATATATCAAGTTTCATAAAATTGCTTCAGGCATTTCGAAGTTGATAGGAAAGGGGTGGGGGAGATTCAGAGAGAGACAAACAGCATGGCGATCATATAAGGGTACTTTTATTTTTTAGAAATAAGGAAAGTGGGTTAAAAACCCATTAGGTCTATATTGCCGTATCATTTTACTCCTCATAAACATACTACCAGTATTTTCTATTTACACGTTTATTTCATTTCCGCAAATCGACAACTGTGGTGGATTTTCTTTTCTTTGTTCATAAAGTACTGCAGTCATAATTTTTACATATTTCTCTCTTTGCCAAATGAATTCATTACTGACAGATGTGGCAACAGACGGAAACGCATTTAGACCGAAAATGATGGTTGAACACTTGTACCGCACTACGGAGCTGAGCTTTTCGTAATTTTGCTCAGTTCTCCCAAAAAATTCTGATATACCAGAAAATAGATCACGCCCGCCTCTTTCCATATCAATCCCATTTCACCATTCGTAATAATATTCCCATTCGACGCTATATAGCCTGTGCAGCTGGGAAAGCGTCATTAATCCCTTGCTCTACAATTTTTATTTCCTGACATACGAACTAAAGTTATTATTTTGTAAATGTAAAATGATTTACGTCTTTGCAACAGAAAAAGCAGAATGATTATTTATTAGGAAATCTTGTTAAAACTTCTGTTCCTTTAACAGAAGTCCAGGCTTCAGTGAGATTATTGCCCCTTTATTGGCCGTCACAAAACCTCAACGGCCTTAACACTGGCCTGCGCGTTTGACTCCTTTTCTCCTCATAAAGGCAGTATCAAGGTGATAAAAGCTGAAGTTTCTCGCCAGACGTCAGAATATGGTTAAGAACCCAGACAGGATTCGAAACAAAGACGATGGGTCATCTGAGGACTCGGCCGCACTGCAGCAAATGGCAGTCCCTTCGAATGTGTGCTGCGTTGTTCTGCTTTGCGTACGCTTCTTTACTACGTGCCGTCAGTACCGCAAGCAACACCAAAATATAGGAATTCCAAAAATCACTACTTACACTGATTTGTGTTTCAGATGACGATCCTGCCCTGGAGCCGAACTGCACCATCAATGAAGTAAGAATCTCACCATGTGTAGAAGCGTTGGAGAATTTGCCCTGCAAAATTAAAAGGGGCCGATCAGCCTCCATCCAGTTCGACTTCACGCCCAGTAAGTGTCTTGTGTGACCTACTATCATCTGAATCACACGACCCTTTTCTTTAAATCTTGGCATGAAATTATTTTCATTAGAAGCCATATCCGACGTTATAAACTAGATTTCTGACGTCATGTAGTTCACAGTGCCAACACGGCAACTGCGATATGACATTGCATTGCGCAGTGTGTTTCGTATATTTTTTGTGCTGCGTGTATTTTATTCTGTTGTGTCTTGTATAGATATGTAGTTATGAATTGTAAAAAGTAAAAGTAAAGCTATCCCTGTAACAGGCCGTGGAGGCCCATAGGGTTGTGAGATGTTGAGGATCCCACATTTTCTAGATAATCGGCTCACAGAAGGTGGCAAGGTTTTCAGCCTTACACACTGGCCGCCCTTTACCCCCAGGAATATTCCTGGTACTCGTTTCTGTTAGAGGCTGAGTCGACCCCATGGCCATAATGCGGCTGGAAGGATTAGGTCAATTGGAAAAAAGAATCCAATAAACAGTGCCAAATTTAAGAAAGCCAGTCACCAAACACACTGCAAACAAAGGCGAATTATACTTCGGAATTCAGAATTGAACCATAAAAAGGGTTTCGAGGGTTCATGAAGTGTAGCAGTTTAACCAAAATAATTTTAGCGTTCCTGATGACGGCGCCGTAGGAGGGAAGATGTTGTGTAAATAGGACAAATAAAACGAAAGAATGAGAATTTTCATTAAAAATTAAATTTTGAATTAAAAATTATGGTATAAGTTACACAAAAGACGGAAACAAATACTCGAACATGGAAAGAATGCAATGCCACAGTAAGAAGAAAATGCTCATTCAAGTCTCAGTTCTATACAGAAAGTGATGAACACGGCTGTGTAACAGCAGTTCCACTGTATTTTCGTCTTAGGTTCCATTATGTGTTCCGTATATAAATAATCTGAGACGCATCACAGAACTTGCAGCGTGGTGTGTAGCACTTCTTATTCAGAAGGTCTCGGCTTCATATCCCGACCCAGGGAACGCTATCCTGGCCGAGTACAAATATTATGTTTCTGGACATTACCCATATTCCTCTTGTCATCTAAAAACGATATCCTATTTATATTTTAAAACACATTTCAGAGACTGGATTCTGTCTCTATCTCCAGGTAAAACCTACTTATTTGGGCCCAGTCGATAGAGCTAGTCCCTGTGTGTCCCTGCCTCCCGAGATAGGGACTAGCCCTATCGATTGGGCCCAAATGAATAGGTTTTACCTGGAGACTGGGCTGCGCCACAGCTCAAGCGGTTACTCGCTGGCTTCCCACCGCGGCGGCCCGGGTTCGATCCCGGGGTCTGGTCAAGTGGGATTTGTGGTGGACAAAGTGGCGCTGCGGCAGGTTTCCTCCGAGTACTTCTGTTTCCCCTGCCAATCTTCACTCCACCAATTGCTCGACAATCACCCTCACCTATCATCTGGGGCTGGTACAATAGGCCAGAAGTGGCCGCAGTACAAGGGACTTAGTCCCACCTCACTAGCAATAAAAAAAGATACCTGAAACTGAGACAGAATCCAGTCCCCGAAACTTTGTATTTTGAAAAATAAACAGGACGATGGATAATGTTCAGAAACATCATATGTGTACTAATGTACCATGGTCACAAACTTTTAGATCTTATCCTGGCCGAGGTTATTAGTGGTTTCCTGGGTCCCTCCAGTCAAATGCCGTGATAATACCTCACTGTAGGCCATGACCACTTCCTTCCACGTCCTTCACAGTTCGTTATGCACAAATCTTGCTGCCATTCATGTGTAGCATGTTTAATTAAAAGAGAACGCTGTCTGAACGTACGTGTGAGTCATTAGGTTGAAATCTAATGGACCGTCATCCGATTACGACTTTAATGTAATGTAATTCCATGAGTACAATCCTCACTCTTTCCACATTTCAAGTATGCAGAAAAAAAACATTGCTCTAAGCCATATTTATCCATGCTCAGCTCCATTCGGCATTTCATTACAAATTTCCACAGCAAACACAGATCCACCCCCACCCCCCCCAATATAATTTTACAAAACTGTGCTGTGTGTTATATTTGCGAGAGTACAGTTCATATAATCTGGTATATGAGTGCAGATCGGAACATTCCCCGAGTGTCATGTATTGCAGTTTGGGATTCCACATCGGTTTATCGGCGTTGTCGACAGATGAACATGTTTTGCTTCCAGCTGTGGGTAGTGAGACATTGACGGGCAAAGTCTACTGGGTTAATCAGATGGGAGACCTACCTTTTGTGGGGATGAACTCTGATGCCTGTACTTTTACTACATGCCCCATCCAGCCAGATAGGAGGCAGACTTACGAATACCAGCTCAGCATTTCCAAGAGGTTCCCAGTGGTGAGTAGAAATGTGTAAGCCTGTAGCGGTGTCTGAAAGCGCTCTAGCCTATTTCCTGCTCTAAGAAATAGTATGTCTGTATATACTACCTCGCCGGTCACGGTAGCCGAGCGGTCTAAGGCATGTACTGTCTTCGCTCGCTTGGAAACCGAGATCGTGGTTTCGAATCCCACTCAGTGTATGGATGTTTAGTTTGTGCGTGTGCGTTTTTCTGTGTTCATGTACAGGTAGAGGCCTTGCGACGTGCTGATCACCCGCCCAAGGAGTCCTACCGAATGTGTAAGATCTAGAAAAACCGAAGTGAACGGAGAAGTTCATGGAGGTAGGCCTAGGCCCACTGGGGCTGTAGTGCCAAGGAAAAACAAAAATGCTACCTCATATGGGTCTGTCCCCTAATGACATTTGCAATCACGAAAGGATTTTAACGAAACTGTGTACAGATATTCCAATAGTGCCTATCCCATTTTAAATTCCTTAACACAAATGGCGGAATTTGGATAGTTCAGTCAGTATAGTGACTAAACAACTGACTGAACAACGCAGTATCAGGGTTCCATTACCGACAGGGACAAGAGGTTTCTGTTTTTCCCACACGGGCTCTGGTTTAAAACAAACCTCCTATGTAAAGGCGCGTCCACATTACTCGTGCTCGTGCTCGCTAGGCTTGTGCTCGTCAGGAGACTCTTCTGGCTTTTACTTGTGCTCGTAAATCTTCGTCCACACTATTTCAGTTGCTCGCCAGGCTTCGGCGCGTGAGGATCCGTATATTTACTCGTAGTGTGTATAGGCTGTAGTCGTATTTTAATTTATTGGCTATAGTTCTTATATTAAATGTTTAAATTTGCTTGTCTCGTGACTTGTCATATCGTCCACATTACTCGCGAGCATAGCGAGTCACACGAGCACGATTAATTTGGACGCGCCTTAATACGAATTAGGAAATTTTGCCGGGGGTAAATTAGTTGGGGCGTAAAGCTAACTACTCAGCTCCACCTGGCGGGAAGTTACGAATGCGTGGAATTATATATTCACTCGTGATGCTGAATTAAGAACAGAAATAAATGATCTTTTATAAACACACATGATATCAACAATTCATTCTTCGTAACTTCTGATTTGTGACAGTAGCTCCACTTTAACGAGAATCTATATAGGGAGGCTCTTAACTTTGTTGGTCGGTTCGCGGCCCTGCGCTTCATGGCGACTGGTGCACCGTCGGTTGCGAGGCGCATACGATTTTTTTTTTTCGATGAATCAGTGTGCCTTATGGCCGACAAAGTTTGGAATTTATTTATGTACGTCACCAATGTGAAATACGGATCTGCTAGAAAGTGTCGACGTAAATTTTGTGACGAAAGAGTTCCCAACAGTCAAACAATTTATAATGTGTTGAAAAAACTTAGATCAACGGGGCTCGTAATAAACAAGAAAAAACATAAGTGCTTACTGAGAAGAAGTTACATGACACAGGGACCAGACTTGGACATACACATACACCTAGAAAATCACCGAAACGTCTAGCTCAAGATATTGGAGTGTCAAAGTCGCTACTGGAGTTCACAGAATTCACATCTAACCCACAAAGTCTTGCTAGATCCACTGGAAGTAGGTGTTTGGTGCGCTGTGAGTGCAAAAAGGATTGCGGGACCTGTGTTTTCCAACGAAACAGTTAATTGCGGAAGATGTGTACAGGTCATTCTCGGGCAGTCCTTTCCAGAGTTAACAGAAGAAGAAAGACTCTATGGCTGCTTTCAGCAAGACTCAGCTACTGCCCACACTGCACCCATGTCTATGCAGGCTTTGTCTGATGTCTCCGGGAACAGAATTATCAGCAGTGATATCTGGTCAGCACGTTCACCTGATCTTAATCCTCGTGATTTTTTCTTCTGGGGTTGTTTGAAGGACAAAGTTCACAACAGTAACCCCCGAACGAAAGAACTAAAAGAAAATATTCGTAGGGAAATTGTAAATATTCCTGCAGAACATCATCAAACGGTAGGTC
Source organism: Cryptotermes secundus (assembly GCF_002891405.2). NCBI lineage: Eukaryota > Metazoa > Arthropoda > Insecta > Blattodea > Kalotermitidae > Cryptotermes > Cryptotermes secundus. The sequence goes on along the minus strand of NW_019727409.1, from coordinate 141,221 downwards.
AGAACTTCTTCCGCCGGTGCGAGGATGGTCTACGCGTAGAGGAACATCATTTTCAACACTTCCTGTGATCTGTGGATTGTTAACTACTTCATTCCGAACGTTATCGGCCATCAGGCATAGTGATTCATCGGCAAAATTCGTATGCGTCTCGTAGCTGGCGGTGTACCGGTCGCCGTGAAGCGCAGAGCCGTGAACCGGTCAACAAAGCTAAAATCCTCCGCGTAGAAGGTATTTTTTTATTGCTAGTGGGGTGGGACCAAGTCTCTTGTACTGCGGCCACATCTGGCCTATTGTACCAGCCCCAGATGATAGGTGAGGGTGATTGTGGAGCAATTGGTGGAATGAAGATTGGCAGGGGAAACCGAAGTACTCGGAGAAGACCTGCCCCAGCGCCACTTTGTCCACCACAAATCCCACTTAACCAGACCCGGGATTGAACCCGGGCCGCCGCGATGGGAAGCCAGCGACTAACCGCTTGAGCTATGGCGCGGCCTACAAGGGACTTAGTCCCACCCCACTAGCAATAAAAAGAATCCCAAAAGACAGAATTTCTTATTTCGCATATTTCCTATATGAGTCATTTATAACAGGCCTAATCTAATTCCAAATTTTATGAACATTTGAAGACTAATGTGATCCTGCAGTCAATAACTTATACTGTGGTATCCTGTCTGTTGTGAACCGGAGAGCCGTGTCATATGATGACACATGTTCCACACACAAACTACTACGAGTATTAAGATGCCTAAAGACATGATCAAACAGACGTTATAAGCTACACGTAAGAGTGTCATACGATCTTGTTTCACACGAGACGACCCTGCATCGCACCATACAAGGTACAAAAGCCTTAATTTCTACACACGACTAGGTCAAGCCCCATATTATTTTTTCAGTGTTAATGATATTTTGTGATAAGATCTGTTGTAAATGACTCGTATAGAAAACAAAATTAAATAATTCAGGTAAAAATATGTAAAATCTTTCAATACTCGACGAACCTGAAAATGGTCGTTTGAGGCTGAAATATATTAGGCTTCGTAATTATATATGAATTACGTATGGAATGCAAGTGAGGGTATTCTTGTGTTTATTTTACTCACAAATATTTATTATTTTTACAGTAAAATTAGAAATATGAGAACGTTACGAAATTTAGAAGTTATATTATCTAACAATTTTCAGGTAGAGGAAATCTGTACTAATGGACATAACATATATTTGTTTGGTATATTCATAAGTTGTATAACTTTTAACATACAATTCATACCAGTTTCTCCTAATATATCGGGCAGAATAATGGAAAGTAAGTTTCATTAGACTGTCGCAAAGTGTTTTGTTCCCTTCATAAGGAAGAAGCAGGATGGCGTAGCAACAGTTCTGTAGGTTTATATGCTGGAGGTCCCGCTTTCAAATCTTGACCAAGTTACTGTCTCATGAAGATTTTTCGTAATTTTCTCGCTTTTTCTTACTTTATTTTGGGCCACGGTGGAATGATGTGTACATCTTGAAGCAGGCCACTTCCGCCTCACATCTAAGTCATAATCATTACATTTAATTAGACACCACACATCAGTCCTTAAAACCTCAAGATTCAGTCCGGAAATGAATCTTCAGGAAGGCTCAGGGGTTTACTTACAATCCTGGTAGGCCCACTTGAGGCGCCTAAGGACAGCGCGCACTGCATCTGCTCTTCTCAACTCAAGCTTTGGTCCATGTACTCGTATACTGCTTCAGTGGGGCGTTCACATGCCGAGCGGAGCAGATCTGTGCTTAACTGAGCGGAAGTAGTGCTAGGGACCAAATTAATTCCAACTGATCTTCTTTTCTTTTTTCCTTCTGGGCTGATGGAAGCCAGTATGCGCCGTCTCTAATCGTAAACGTAGGAAATGGAGCTTGAGCAAACCTTCCATCTAAATCCAGAGTATAACAGTACGCGAAACGTTACGTTTCTTCATGCAATAGGATATTCAGGGGTGGTCATGCTGATGAGGCAAATTCGTAGGATCACTGAACCAGATGTACAGATTTTGAACTCGAAATATATATTTGAATTCTCTCATTCTGGTCCGCTGCACTATTAAGTTAGAAAGTTAATATAATTTTCCGTCCAGTAAGGACGGCAAGTAAGTAAATAAGGCAAGGAAAATAAAAGTGATGTGACTTCTATTGCCGCACTGCACGGAAAATTATATTAACTTTCTATCGAAATATATGTCTGTTGCTCCATTGGAGGGGTAATAATTAAGACGGAGTAAAGACATTGCTCTTATATTTGCCCTGCTCATTTGGGAAACTGCTAAAAGTCTCCTGAGAAAAACTAGATTAAAAATATGTTTGTAAGTTTTGAGGTTTTCATGGCGATGACTATGAAGAAAGTCGTCTTCTGGGTTTTGGCGCCGTGTATTCTTCGTTTTGGCTGACTTTTCGGAGGAACGTATCGCCTCCATCTTCAGAGCAGGTGAATGGCTTGTGAATGCAGAAAGCAGCTACTGCTTTCTGCATTCACAAACGAATAATACACGGCGCCAAAACCCAGAAGACGACTTTCTTCAAGAATATGTTTGTTTATTGGAACAGTGCTTACGTGAGTGATTACAGAGATGTCATGTGCACATAACAAAGGATCAATATGGCGGATGTAGAAGAAGTGACTGTATGCTTGCAGAGGGCGTACGACATAAAATGGCGGCTGTGGAATGAGGATTCGGATCTACTGGAGTGCTGCTTCACTACCAAGATTAAGCTGACTAAGTAGTAAAGCGAGGCTCCAACCGCCATCTCCTCTCTTAAGCGAACCATGTTTTAGACACAAACTTCGAAAGTCAGCAAATCAACATGAAGTGGGAACGGTATAAGTTTGTTAGTAATATTAGGTATGGACTATGAGACACTTGTGGGTGTATTTGTGACACAACAGAACATATTCCGGTACAAGCGTATGTGATGCTTCCTCTACGTGTCAAACGCCGTAAGGATATCGTGTCAACTGCGCACACACACCCACACAGACAATTCTATGTAATTGCAGTAAACCTTTTGACGCGGTCTATTTTGAAGATTGTGTGACTTCCGCCCATTAAAGTGATGTAAACTGCTTTGACAGTTGTAGAATGTCACTACATTAAATTATGGGTATTTTACTTAGGGAGTAAGGATGTGGCAATTCACAAGAATTTAATGTGAAATATTTTAATCAATTATAAATGATGTGTTTCAGCAAATATTGGCCCAATGAGCAGTTCTTTCCTTCGACATACCTCCGAAAATTGTCTGCACTATTTATGCAGCCATGTTACTTGTGACGTGTTAAAATGTGTATGGAATATTTAAAAATGTTATAGAGGAATACGTCATCTGTTTAATGTCTTTAGACATTATTCAATAAATGGTCTACAAATTTAAGTAAAAGTGTATTATATTTTCTTAATGTGATGTTTAACAATTTAGTGTGGGTCGTGTTTGGATGTTGACAGACATCACAAGGTTCCCATTATTTGTGACAAGGCAGTGAACAATGGATCCCGAGCAGTGAAATTATCTTATCACAGATTCTACTAGTCCTAACATATATTTACTACTGACCCACCAGAACATGTCCTGTCCTCAAGTTGCGGACGGAAGCCACTGTGTCCAGATCAGATCACGGTGAATGAGAAACAAAAAAGTAAGTCCATTTTGGGTGGCCGCTATGAATACTGCCTCCTTCGTTAATAGAAACGCCCGCACGGTGACTGGTCACCGTCTGGAAAGCCGGGGTCGATGTTCTCCAAGGCCAAGGATTCTTCTCTTCAGCCTTACTTTCAGACTGGCTCTTCGGCACAATCACCCCCCTCCCTAGAGGGTACCGTGGGGCCTTTGCTCAGAGGGTAAATTACTCACTATGCGTCTATTAGCGAAGTTGGGATGTAGTAAATTCTTTGCCACATTCCCTGCACGCCTTCACGGAATGTGCTTCACATTCCCAGCACGCCTTCACGGAATGTGCTTCACATTCCCTGCACGCCTTCACGGAGTGTGCTTCACATTCCCTGCACGCCTTCACGGAGTGTGCTTAGACAGAGAAGCAACTTTACAGACCATACAAAGGAGGAAATTTTACGTAGTGTCAGATTTTCCAACTTACTTTTTTTGCTCCAGAACAATTAAAGTAGTTAAATATGAGGCTTTGATATACGTGCATACTGTGCATACAGCTTAGATGTAGGAAATAAGAAATACATTTACAATTATGACGGTGAACCCTCTCAAATACGTGTAGTCACCATTTGTAAAATTAAGGTTTGGAAGTGGATAAAGCTGAAATGGAATTATGCTTCAATGTGGATTTCATAGTGCTGGCTTACGATTGTATCCAGCAGATATATACTCGCTAGATGTACTTATTGCACTTCACATCACCACTTCCTAGTCTGATCACAACATACACAGTGCCAACACGGGAACATTTAACGCATGTGACATCGCAACATTGATAAAATAACAGTTTTACAAGTTGCAACATCACAAAAATTAAATTTTCAAAAGATGGAGCTTTATAAATTTATTAAATTTTACTATTTTAAAGTGCTTCTCTCGTAGGGTACTCTCTCAAACAAAGAATAAGCCGACAGACACACACAGCCCTCAGGAATCGTTGTGACTGAATTGGACTAGCACGATTTCATAAGTCACAATCGTACCCGCCATCTGCAAGTAAAAATATTCATTATGAATTGAAAAAAATGCACTGGTATTGTGTTCAGGAATGGTATACATTTGGCTGTTTAAAGTTGTTCACTAACACTGACAGCAAGGCATGTTCATTTTAACATAAATACTAGGAATAACTTGTGACGTTGGTATTACTACATTCTTCCACTCAGAACAGAAGGCAGACTACTGTAATGAACAAGGTATGGAGATAATGAGGTGTCTCAACAATAATGAAATTACTTTGTAGGACATTACCGTGAGCAGCATTGTCCGGGTCACCGAGAAGAAATTGAGGCCTGTGAGCGCCACCTCGCACGTGGTAACCAGTTGTAGGAACCGCGACACCTGTAAGAACGAACTGTTACCATGGCAACAGGTCGTAACAAACAGATTTTGCGGGTTTCATCCTGTGAGCCGCTGTTGTTACTACTACTCTATATCAAAACGGGCCGACTGCAATGTTCCTTGTAAACCACTTGGTTATAGCAACGATATTACTGACATATTCCAGCATCCTGTTCCATTGATTCCATCTCAAATGTAACATAAGTTTTATTTTAAAATGTCATCACAATCACATTTAATTTACTAAAATTAATTAAAAACCACATTTTATTTTACTGTTGCCACATGTTTCGGCCCTATAAGGCCATCCTCATGCAACTGCTAATTGGAGATATACGCCCGACTAGGGAGAGCTACGCACAAAGGAACATAGCGCGGACGCCACAATATGAAAGTAGCGTGAGTGAAGTCTCGACATAACATTCTCAAACAACGATGACATTTATTAGTAGCATGTAATAACGTGTGATTCTCTCGCAAGAAATATGGTTCCCTGTGAAAACTGACATGGACGAAGCTTACGTCTATCGAAGTAGAACCATCACACCCCTCAACGAAGTGGACCGTAGCCCGTGACGTCGAGACGCGAGCGCCAAACGGGCGTTTGATTCAGCGTAGAGTGATAGCGTGTGCCGAAAAAACGTGTACTCATCTGAACTGCGTGTGTTTATTTTTCGTGAATTCTGAAGAACGGGTTCATTTATACAATGTCAAAGGGCATTTCGGAACAAGTATGGTGGAGGAAGTGTACCTACAAAATCATGTATTCACAGATTGGTGAGAAACCTAGAGACAGCCGGAACTGTTTTGACTCCGACACGCAGGGAGCCTGAAGATGCGTGATCCCACTGTGCAGGATGTACGTACATGTCAATTTTCATTGGGAACGATACAAAAATTAAAAAAAAAAAGTTATTGAGGAATGTTTGGGTTTCCTAGCTATGGAATCATTCTGTATATTGACTTCTGAGCTGATAACAATGCTTCAGTTTCAATCAATTAACAGTTGCCTGAGGATGACCTTATAGGGCCGAAACATGTCGCAACAGTAAAATAAAATGCGATTTTAATGACATCTTAAGAAATTAATTGTGATTATGATTACATTCTAAAATAAAATTTATGTCGCATTAGAGACTGAAGCAAGTGGACGAGTGACTATTCTTAATATCCGATTTTACAATGCTTGATCTAATCCACTATTGCCGTTACGTAACTACTGCTGGTGGATTTTAACCGATCGACTCGGCAACGCTTCTTGTAACCCATTCTTTCTATAGCAACACTGTAATAATTTTATGATCTTTTCACACCAATTTTAAAACTTATTCCTCGAACACATTGTTATTAACAGAATTACAATACGCGCTTTCAGAGTGTGCAGGACAAAAACACATAAGAATGGCCACGAAGAATTTAGTCTTCTGGGATGTGGCGCCGTGTAGATATTGCTTAAACCGACATTTCGGAGGAACGTATCGCCTCCATATTCAGAGTATAAAAATCAGCGAGCGAGGAACCAGCTTAAACAGGTGGCTGCGGACTGACTCAGCGAATTTTTGTACCCTGAAGATGGAGGCGATACTTTCCTCCGAAACGTTGGTTTACACAATATCTACACGGCGCCATATCCCAGAAGACTGCATTTTTCACAGTCACAGTCTTGAAAACCTCGAATCTCGCAAGAATGATCACGTCTGCCTGTCCTCCGCTGAAAGAATTTTGATGAAATTTCTTACGAACGTTATCCCATTGGTGGACACTTAAGTGGTCATTTTAAATTCCCTACAATCGGTAATAAGGTGGCGGATGCACTAAGTTTTGAGATGGGAACGTTATTAACGATAGTAACAATAAGAAAGGAACAAATATTAAAGCTTTAGGAAATGCATATGTACGTGAAAGTGAATTTTCTGGGGAAAGAACAAGCAGCTCATGCGCCGTCCCAATTACAGCTTTAATAATTTTTAGTATGGTCTACGCATAATCTGCTTATGACCTGACGCTACTCCCCGCATGTCTTCACGGCGTGGTGCATACTTAAGCAAATAGAAATTTACTGTAAAAATGGATAAACTTTTAAACATGTAAATAGGCCCATATGGCCGATCCCAGTGAACGCGCGATCCAAGCCGTGAACCGTCTTCGCTCTCTCGAACACTGGGATCGTGGGTTCGAATTCCGCTCAAGTCACGGATGTATGTGTGTGTTTATTCCGTGTTTGCGTTCTATGCTCAGGTAGCGGCTTTGCGATTGGCTGATCCCCCGTCCAAGGAGTCCTGCCGACTGTGCATAATTACAAAATTGAAAAAGTGGTCAAGGTCCACAAGGACCGTAGAGCCATGGATAGAAGGATAAGTCTATATATTGAACAGAAACTAATTTGAAGAGAATTGAAATGCATCTCCACAAAAACGTAATAAACAATTCTGAATTATTCGTCGAAGTTATTTCTAACAGCTAGGAGCATAGGGATTACCGAGATTCAAAAGGTGAACACGGAAACTGAGGTGCATGGCGTTAAGGATTGCTTCAATCCAATTTTGTTACTATATCGCGATCCTATCAAGTCTATTTCATAATGCCCTTATAACCTGCTATTTCTGCAGATATTTGGGACTAGGATACTCGTGTGTACATCCTGATCCAAAGTGAACGATTCTGCAAATCTTGTTTTAAGCCACAGTTCAAAATTCTTCGATATGGGCATCGTGTGAAATACAGGTTACATCGGATTGACGCAAACCAAAATCAGATTCGCGAGACATCTCTTAGTGTGAGCCTTAAATAAGAAATATCACCGATGCCCATTAACGCGTGTCGGAAATGGACTCCATCATCAGTAAATACGTTTCCTTAGTTTTCATGTAGAACAAAATCCATAATAATGTACGAGGGATTGAAGAGACCCTAAAACAGAGTCGGCCCGAAGGCGCTTGCGGGCAGAAATCGTAAGGTAGACGCCAGAGTCAACGGACTGGAAACGCGAAGAGGTTGATGGACCACTCACTTCAACGTTGTAGCCCCTTGCCGGAACAGCAAAGAGCACCGACCTGGGAAGATGACTCTCATCGTTGATGCTGGCCACAGAGAGCGACATCGTGACTGTTCGTAGGATTAGGAACCCGAAGGACCAGTAGAAATAGACCCGTTCATACCACTTGGCAAGCCGACTGCAATGGATTTAAACATTCACACCTGAACACCACAGTGCCTCTCGTCACGTTTCTGCAGGTCCATAAACATTGTCCAGTTGCTTTAAAACACTAAAAAATCATAGAACAAGTCTAGAGTAATTAAAATAATTATTTATTATGAAAATAATTTCAAACGCATTTTCCCAGCCACAGCCTATGATACCCCATTTAGCTATGACTCAAAATCTCATTTTAAAAGCTCTGAGGAATTGCAATATTTGTCGGTTTTATAAAGTGGTCAATTTTGTTTTTCGGCGGAAGTCTGCCTTCGAGATGTAACCGGACATTTTGGTACCCTTAAATCTGAAATTGTGTTCCTTGGAATTACATCTGCCTCTCTACGTGAAAATATACTGCTTGGAAGACCTACAAATATAAGGAAGAATAATATTAAAATGTATCTTAGGGAGAAAGAATTGTGATGAGATGCTGGAATCAGTTTATTCAGCACAGGGTGCAATTAGTGAGTGATGAAACTTCGGATTCCATAAAAACGGGATGGTTGTAGATTATCCTCCGATTTGAATATTATGAGAAGTAGGCTTAGCGTCTGTCAAGGTTCCACGATAAACATGCGTCACGCCACAGAATTCTGAACTTTGTCCTGTTTACACTGATAATTATCAGAACTAAGTTCAGAGCCCTAAACTTACCCAAGAGTATTGAAGAGCTGGAGGCATATGAAGTAAAGATTGCTTCCAAAAGACAAAAGCACCATGTGAGATATGCACAAGTTGAGTGTGTCTGTCAGGTCCATCAGACTCGTATAATGCTCACGGATTTGCTTCCAGATCTGCCCTGGTAGCGTCTGTAAAGCAGTTGTATAGATCAGAAGCCGGCCAGACTGCTGCTGGAGTACGTACAGGGAATGGATGGTACTAGTGCGTTAGACTACTTGCTCTCTGACATTAAGGGAGGAACATAGACTGAGGGTGTTTCAGAACAGGGTGTTGAGGAAAATATTTGGACCGAAGAGAGCTGAAGTGACAGGAAGCTGGAGAAAACTGCACAATGAGGAGCTTCATAACTTGTACTCTTCTCCAAATATAAGTTATAATGATGAAATCAAGGAGGATGAGATGGCAAGGCATGTAGAACGAATGGTGGAGAGCAGAAATGCATGTAGGATATTGGTGGGAAACCCGGAAGGAAGGAGACCACTGGGAAGACAAGGAGTAGGTGGGTGGACTGTATTAAAATGGATCTCAGATAGGATTGGGTGGTATGGATTGGATTGATCTGGCTCAGGATATGGACCAAAGGAGGGCTCTTGTGAACACGGTAATGAATCTTCGGATTCCATAAAATGCTGGTAAGTTCTTGAGTACCTGCACAATTGACGGCTTCTCAAGAAGGGCTCAGCTCAACGAATACGGATTATGAGGGTAAGGACATCTGAGACATCCAAGGAAAAGATCGACTGAATGCAAAAGAGACAATAGCGCCTATTTCATTAAGACAAGAAGCAGAACAAGACATATTAACAAAAATTATTCCCCTTTCGCCAGTTACAAAGCTCACGCTTCAGTTGTTAACGGCTTCACATTTTTCACATATCAGTCGTGTAAATATTTTGAATAGTTTGTGAATATAGACGTCATGACATTAAACGTTCTCAAAGAATATTAAAAGCTTTAAAAGTTTTGAATTTTAATAATTATTAGCTATAAAGTGGGCACAAAATCTATTGAAAAGGGTGTACGCGGTAGTGCAGAACGTGAATCAAATACTACAATTCACATGTTACAGTCGCAACTTTATTGCTCAGTGTTGCTGTAACATAAACTAATTTAATTAGTTAACTACATTTCCCACGATATCATTTAAGACAGAGGAACGATCGCGAATATAATGCGCCACCAGATTTTGGGAGAGGTCTGGAGAGAGAGAGGAAATATTAAAATGCAAGACTCTGCAACAGCTCCTAACGAAATAGACACATGAGACTAAAATTATGTCGAAGTGTCAGTTCAGGCTCTATCATATAGAACAATGTTACCTTTCCTCTGACGTTCTGCAGGTGTCGGTTCAGCAGGCGGAACCGCTCGGCTAGCGCGATGCTGGTGATGGAGATGAAAAGATCCATGTAGTTCCAGGAGAAGGTGGCTAGAGCTCCGGCCATGGTGGCAACGGCTGCGCAGGCGTGAGAATAACCGACGTAGTTGAACAGATGATGGTGACTCTTGAGCATGTACTGGCGAATGATGCTAGTCGTGGTGTTGGCTTGCTGAGCAGCGAATTTCAAGTTGTTGTACTCGTTCAGGAGGTGTTCAACTGCAAATATTGAGACAATCTTCAGAGAAACCGGATCCAATTCTGATGTGCCAACTCTGAGGAACTAATCACATAGGCCGAGCTCAGATGACACGAAATTCTGGAAATTCTAAGCAGGATGTAAGAGGACTTTGCTTTAGTCTCACTACACATCAAGCTAGTCATTGACGGTAAGGAACTCCTTCACGTACTTTGTGAATGCTACACACGCAACCATATTCGCATTCTGAGCCCCATCAAGTTCAGCACATAAGGGGACCGTCTCTTACTCTTAGATTTCAGAAATCGGACCCCAAACTCATTCATCAGCAGCCAGTACAGACACTAAACTCTGCTTCCAGCAGTCGTAGAAAAGGCACAGTTCTTCCCGAAACTTTTCTGTATTCTGGATAGGGGCATCAAGAAAGGAGAAAAAAAATAACACAGGCTGAGACTCCACCGCAACATCAACTTGCCACGCCGGGTTCTACTAGGTACTGCTTCAAGCCACCCATGTCGGCGTTACGGATAACATTGCAACATTAAATTCTGAACAGTGGTACCTCAGAAGAAGAAGAAGCTGGAAAGGCCACCCTATAATGTTAACACATTTAGGAAGTGCTCGGATGTAATCTCTCCTTTCGTAACTGAAATGGCATCATATCGGCAATCACTTTTTAGGGTGAACCACTGAAGCTATGATTCTCTCATCACTCAGCATGTTTGACAAGACCGACCATGACACGTTATTTGACCAACCATAACCTGCATCATTTCACTTTCTATACAAACTCTTATAAGTGTATCAAGGCTGTAGCCTAGTCCCTTCGAAATTTTTCCAAGGACGCCAAACTTGCTCATCAAGAGTTCTGCTGTGGTGTCATGAGCATCAACCAAATGACAGCCAAAAGCCCCTCGGCTGAGATTTCCATAACCGGAATCTATTTTTTCTGTGGTTTATTTCATTGTACGTGTCTTTATTTCCTGAAGATACAACCATACACTCTTATTTTGGGACATGGTCTCTATAAATTACCAAAACTTAAACAGAATTCCTAGAGCCGTTTTATATTTTGAGTCCGTTTGAAAGGACTCAATTTTTGAAACTTAAGTTTTCATATTCAGGACCGAAGCATGACGGATTCTCTGTTGAATTCGGAATACGAATTAAGCTCTTCCGGCCTTTCAGGAGCTAGCGAGCTGCACATCTACAGCTACTGTCGCGTGACCCCAGCTGGTAGGAAGTTACGAGTGTCTGTGGATCGCTCTTTCAAGAAACACCGCTGCCTCCCCCCCAACTGGATTATTCAGGAAACTAGGGTAAAATTAGGTAGACTAAGGTTGGCCGAGATCATGCGAAAATTTTCGAAAATGGCTTTGCCGCCCTTAAAGTATGGTTGGTAATTTGTGGGAAGAGGCAGTTCAGTTGAGTCTCATTCTGAGCTTTGCAGCGGCCCAGTGGAACAGTAGTGTACAGGAAAGCCGACATAGTGGCTAAGTGACAATCAGACATTGACTGCTCAAAGATATGATATGTATTACAACGCACACAGAGAGACAGACAGACGGTACATAAAAAATCACTCTTTTATTTTTAGATGGGCTCAAAACGCACAAATCCGTTAATATCTCGAGATCGAGTTCTTCAACGTCGCTATACTTCCTCATACGTATATATACCAGCACGCATGCGCGAAAGCAAAAACTATGGAAGAAACAATCCGGATTGGTCAATTCTTATGAACCACAGGAACGTGAAATACGTGACGATGGCAAAGGAGAAGACGATGACGAGGACATAGTAGAAGACGAAGGTGTAGAAGAGGAAGACGATGTTGGAGAAAATAAACTTGGTGGAATACCTGCTGCTCCCGATAGAATCATGGCGGTGATACATCGAATCTTGAGACGCAGGCGCCGTGACGGACCGTAGCAACTCTGCTTCTGTTCCACGGTGCTCCACTGCACCATAAGCCGCGGCCAGCGCCTGGCTATCTCCAGGAACATGGCGTACGTGGCAGTCCCTATACCGTAGAAGATCATGCACTCTGGAAACAACGGCTACTGTGAAAAGCAAGATATGCTTTGAGGCAATTCATAAAAGTGAGGAAATCGATCTTGTGAATATAAAGAGAACAGCGTACGGACTGTTCACGGATAAATGTTCTCTTTGGAGGAAGGACAAGACGAAAAGGTAACACAAAAATGGATTTAAGGTACGTGGGTTGCGACGGCTGGACTGGACTAGCTAATGATAAGTTTCAAATAAGAATTTTGACATTATAACACATATTTTCTGTTTTATAACACGTAGATAATTAAATATGAATAAATAAAACACTTTCAGTCCATATGGGAGTGCCCACGGTTATTAATTGCCTTCCGAATTACTGTGATAATGATAACAGTGTACTGCACGTACCGTCCTCATGCAGTTTCATTATTGTTACCTCACGACAGTAACAAATGCTGAAGAATCAGGATATATGTCTGGTAACGCGGCCTTGACTTATATTACGGTACTATCCCAGCATTCGTTTGGAGTCACTGAGCGAAACCACGGTAAATATTCAGAATAATTGATACTTGACCGGGATTCGAACCGGGTACTTCCGAATGTGAATTACATGTATTAGTGTTGTAGTGTTGTGTTGCACTCAATACTTCCTTAACTTTAGAGAATTTGGAAAATTCCAATGGCACCTAGCAATTTATAAGTGCATGTTTTTACCTGTGTTCGTTTCTCGCACTTAACTGTCCTACTCTACTCATTTTCACGGGGTTATTGAAAATATACGTTATTTACTTTATGTCAGATTTCTACCAATTTCTTCCGATATAACCTAACATTCATTATTAATGCGAAGAAGAAGTCATTGGCACATTTAAATCTAATACTTGATCAGATATTCCTTCAAATTCTTTCAGGGACGCCCCTTGATAAAGCAGAACACTTGCACCTGCTTGTTATGAAAATATGGCCGGTCCGCGTCTGTCAGGATACAATGACTCTGTACACTCTTCAATCTGCCAGTCATTCCATTGTGTATTGGGGAAAAAAATCGAGGAGGGCATAATTAATTCGGTACATTATCAAAAAACTGTACAAGGTCAGATATGAAATGTGAGTTTCCTGCCGTAAAGCGTTAAGAGGTTCCGCTCGATTGTAAGAAAATGTAGAAAGTAGTTCTTAAAAATTACCTTTCTTAAACGAAACTGAAAATATACACTCCACTAGGGCACTCGCACATTTCGCAGATGAAGTTTTAGCCTATTTTCGTTCCTTAAGAAAAAATAAACTTATGTGATCACCATGCTATATGTGTGTTTGTCTATGTATCTCCCACTTCAACTTTTGAACCAGTTGATCGATTCACGAAATTTGGGATGGATATTATACCATTATAGGCTATGATAGCACTGTGATTTTAATTCCCTACAGTTGCTAACAAAAACATGTTGAGCGTAGGAACTTGCGATATAGGAGCGAATCTAGTCTTAATGTCCTGAAGGGCCATTTGTAATAGATCTTGGACAAATATGCAATGCAACTTTTCTTGAAATAGTTTCCTTCGGAGAATATAAAACAGCAGCAAAATGGCGGCTATATTCAGATGCTGGTAGCCATTGAGCCACTTGACGTAGGCACATGCATGACCTTTTGGTAGAATGAAGATTGGCAGGGGAAACCGAAGTACTCTGACAAAACCCGCTCCAACGCCACTTTGTCCACCACAAATCCCACTTGACCAGACCCCGGGATCGAACCCGGACCGCCGCGGTGGGAAGCCAGCGACTAACCGCTTGAGAAATGAGAGCTTTTCCAAAGATCAGAGAGCCATTCGTTGACGTGTTAGAGCAGAAATTTGGGTTCAGTCGTAGAAAAATTAATGTGGGATTTATGGTGTGCAAAGTGAGACTGGGACACGTATTTTTTGAGCACTTTTATCTCCAATGTCATTATTATTCCACCAACACTCCACAATCGTCTGTCATTAGGGTGGGTACGATAGGTCAGTTAGAGACTGCAATATCAAGGAGCCTAGTCTCACCTCATTCCCACAACTGAAAGGAAATACAATAAATTGGGTGTATGGAAATCATGTGACGATGTGAACTGTCACAGGGTTGATCTTGTATCCTAAACACTTACGAGCATCTTGAAATGAACCTCCGATCTGCAGGGTGTAGAGGCTGCAGAACAAGACCATGAAGAGCAAAAGACACAGCACAAAGGCCGTGTACACCACGCGGGCACTCGCCCATCGAAACCTGTCGAAAAAATGAGCGGTTAAATCGGGCTTATGACGATGCTGACTTATATGGGTGGATGGTGGATCAGGAGGGATCGAGTTTGAATCTGCCGTCGAAATAAAACATAAAACTCATCCCTTATAAAGAAAAAAAACAAACTCCGTGGTTTTAGTCCTCAAGCGAACTATACCTACCGAGCGACAGCCGATTGTTGGCGAAAAAATCCCCACGGCCGTTAATTTCGGGTTTCTAGACCGGAGCCGCTATTTCCTTGAAGTAGCTCCTCAGTTTTACTCACGAGGCTGAGTGGAACTCGTCCCAGACCCACTACTCAGAAATAGCTGCATAAACGCCAGAATTAGAGATCTTAAATTGTCGGGTCATGCATTTTCCGAATTCGTAGCGTATGATTCTCCATGCGGAATTTGTCTTAATATTTATTTACTGAAGATACAGCAGCCGCCTGGTGAAGCTAATCAAAGTGCGCCATACAAACCCAGATAATATTTACTTTTGTTATCCGTTACACATTCCCCGTATCGGAAAACATTTGAAATAGAAGTTTCAGATATTTACGAGCTTTGTATTTTGTGTCACATAGCAGTCTCTGTGTGATGAATGCTTTTGGGAAATTTGATAAAAACTTAAATTCTTCCAAATAATATATTTAAGATCTGCAAAAGTTGGCACTAGATTTGATTAAAACTTAAATTCTTCCCAATAATATATTTAATATCTGCAAAAGTTGGCACTAACTTCGCTGATAAGCGGCGGTCGCTCGGTCGGTATAGTTCGCTTGCGGACTACAGGCTACGGAGTTTTTTTATGTTTTAACTGCGTCAGCCTCAGATCAACGTACCTGAGAACCAGAGTTTATCACTCCAAAAGAGATGGACGTGCCAATTCTGGAGTAGCCTCTCTAGGCTGTTAAGTCTGTGACTTGAGGAATAACAATAATAAGATTTTCAACCTACCTAAGAGATTGGGCGCTAGGGGCGGTGACACCGTGGACAGGCAGGAGCCCGAAGCACTGCGCCAGCACAACAATGGAGGCAATGGCTCTGTGGAAAGTGTTAACTTCAGGATCTGTCACTGCGGCGTGTCTGTCGCTCTTGTCTTGAATAGAAATGGTCATGACGTCGGGCAGATATGTCTCGGTATGTCCTGTCTGATCCCTGAGTACTTCCATCAGCCTGCAAATTGTATAATGATGCATATACTGACTCTAAGTGCCTGATGTTTATAAAATGAAATATTATATTTAGCGCCATTTTGTGGCATTGCTTTGAAGAAAGGTAAAGCTGTCCTTATACTTAATTAAGCTTCAAGCCATGAAAATGAGGGGGTGGAGTTATAGTTCCACCATTCTTGACGTCGACAATGGATGGAGTTGAGTGGTCCGCTTCACGTTCCGGCCACTTTACACCCGACACCCACTGGGTTATTGCTCGTACTATACACCTGATATACGAATATTTACCTTCACGACGGTGCACTATGGTTAAGTCAATGGGATTTACACAGCGTTGGGTATTTGAGTCATTTTTACTCCAGACCGAAAATAAGAGACTACACTACTCCACGTGGTTTAAAAACGTCATTTGCAATGGAATGTAAATTCTGAATAACGTATTATTTGCCAACGAAATCTGATTCCAACTCAGGTACCTGCTTAATATTGGTTTCTTTCTTGGCTTATTCTTCGATCCTGAAGGTAGAGGCGACATGTTCCTCTGAAATTTCTATTGACTTAAACGGACTACACGGCCTCATATTCCGGAAGATAACTCTTCAGATTTTTGGCTATGAAAGGTGAGAATCAGACTAAGAATCAGTATTTGCTAATTTTATGAGTATTGCACACATTAAGTGACCAGAAATATTATAAATAGCCTATGACATGACATATTTTTTTGCAGATTGAGATGTATGCGAATTCTTCGTTTGGTTTGTATTGTCCATGTCTAGAACACGTGACAGATATGAAGAACTTTGGTCTTTACTATGTTATACAATACAATGTTCTTATCCTGTACCGTGGCAAAGGTCCATGCAATTACTCGTTCTCTGCAATTGAGGACAGAAAGGAAAAACACTGAGTACGAGGGTATACCTTAGAGTTGTCGACCAAGTGGCGCAGACGATAAATCCACAAGGGACCGCTAAGGGCTGTTATAATTTAAGGTGAGATGCAGCTGACGTCGGATTACACAAGCGGCCGCACCCCCTTCCTCACCTCTTTATTATGTACATCATTAGAGAGCAAAACAAATGAACCGCATACAACACACAGGGCTGCACAAATTCGGTCAATGGCTTTTCTAGTATACACTTGTAATTTATCCCACATGAAATTTTAAAGACATTTCAACATTTCTCATTTTAAAAAATGGACTCCTCGTATACGTCATATTTTCAATTTTTCATTATATTCCAACACACAATGGAAACTATTTGCATGCACTGGTACTCACGCCGTTTCTTTATATTCCACAACAAAATAAGCCCTCGTGCTGAAACTGCGGTGCAATAAATTTAGCGCTTCGCTCGGTCGGTTAAATTGCTGCTGGCCTTCTTCAGCACAGTCATTGCTGGCTTCGGTCTCCTTGAGATCCGTGACCAAGTTTTTTATTCTCTCCTAGATATGTATCTGTTTCGAAATGAGACCTCCTCTTCGACGGGGGAGTGTCGGTCTGTCCATGTAGCGCTCAGTTTATTGCACCGTAGTGTCAGGACGAGTACACCCGCGTTATAGCGTCCGTGTCACTATGGGCTTTGTGTACTCTCTCGCTGCACTGTGCTAAGTAACATTTATACAAGGCATACAGGGGATTTCTGGCAATGCAGGCTTGTGCAGTAGGTTATGCCTTAACTTATTACGCCACTCCGAAACTGCATACGTGGGTTCTCCTCGTCTGATACCGCGTACATTTCGATTTATATAGTTCAGAATTCCTTTTGTCTGCGTTCTGTATAATTTACCTATGTACTCATAGTTGTACGCATAGGGAATTTTGAAATCCACGTGCAATTCGCGGACCGGTGTGCTCCAGTCAAATTTCCAAAAGCCCGGTATACTCTGTTCTGCAAGCGTTGCAATCTCAAGAGTCGATAATCCGTGACATAATCCCAGGTGGGACCGCATAAGTCGTAAGTGACCTAATCAGAGCTCTATAAAGCCAGCGCAATCATTCTCAGATCCGAGTCCTGCAGGACTCATGATCACATTTTACTCTCTCAAAGACGAGACTCCCACAACCTGGAGGGCCAGGTTTCGTATTTATATCCCCTAGGAAGAGAGTGGTCCAGTTATACTCCCAGTCATTGGGTTTCTTTTTCGCTGCCTCCTACAACTCGCAGGGCTAATAATCTCGGAATAGACCGCGTAGAAAACGCCGCTTCCAAGAATCCTTCTATTGGTGCGTGACGTGTTAAGCGGCATGTTGCTTAGCAATGGCCGCCTCTACTCGTTTTACTATTCCGGCTTTCGGCTATCATGTCACAGTGTTTGCAAGAAAAGATTCAGGAACACATGAATGCGTGATGCAAAATTCAACAATTTTGACTGCAACAAACAATGGAAGTGAATGTATTTCATGGATTATTGTATTCCTGGCATTCTGAAATCAGTCTAGTAAGAGAATTCTCTTAGCAAGGTTTAGGCGAAGCACTTTCGTTTCGCAAAGTAACAAACAATGCAGGACATTTTAAAATCACTCCGATTTCATACTGACAATTATGAATTACATATTTCTATTCTCCCATATGTTAAAATACTATTAGATATTCTAAATACAGTAGAATAGAAATTAATGAAACTGTTAATTGAGAAGGGTGTGTGGGAGGTTGGGGGGACGGGACTAGTGAAGCAATCAAAACCTTCTTAAGAACTTTATTCTGTGTGTAGTTCTTATGTCTACCCCTGAATCGCAAACTATATAAGGATGTAGTTTAGGTATTTTCATTATTAATTCAGTGTTAGCTACTTGTTTTATGTAATGAAAAACATCTATGCCAAATCGATCGTCCACATAAGGGGCATAATTCTTGTTTGAAGCTGAACGTCTGTCAGTTAGGTTTCAGATAAAAGCAGGATTTGAGTTTCCCTTTCACTTTCTGTTGTTTTTATAAAGGCCGTAGATGAATGTCTGCAACACTGTTATCAGTGTTGTGAATTTCATTTTTTAATATGGATGATTTCTCATAAAACTGGATATTATTTCTGGGAACTTTTCATGGGAACCGAATAAAGTTTGCTTTCGTACTGATCATCTGCTTTAATTTAAATCATTTTAAATAACAGAGGAAAGTGTAAAGGCTACTTCAACGGATTCCACGAGTTTTAAGATCCGTTCCTTGATACAAGTATTTTGAAATTCTGATTTTCTTGATTCTCATTCATTGCAAATATATGTTCATTCATTCAAAGCTAATCACNGATGGTGTATACTGCACTTCTTTTGGCTTGTTTTGGGCTTCATCCATCGTCTGGTATGTAAAAGACAAAAGACCACGACGTTTCGGAGACTGAATCTGTCTCCGTCTTCAGGTGGGTGGAGAAGGATAAACCTACTCAGTTGGGCCCGTTAGAAAAAGCTAGTCTCAATCACTGGAGAAACGTCGTGGTCTTTTGTCTTTTACATACCAGACGATGGATGAAGCCCAAAACAAGCCAAAAGAAGTGCAGTATACACCATCGTCAGAATCCTTTCAAGGCTATCTAATCACACTAGATATCCAGAAATTATATTTTCTTGCATTTCTTTCAGCATATCAGAAAGTATTTGAATTCAGGTTGTATCTTTCAATGAGAGCTATATTCTAGGTCACCTAAACAATTTTGGTAGGCTGAGTCGTTTTCTAGGCGCAAGATAGAGTTCAATTTTGGCTTCGAACAAAACACGCCTTGACTGATACACATAAAATTTAAACGTTTCCTTCGCTTATAGATTTCTGCTCAATACTCGCAGAAAAAAATTTGTGCCCAATGCCAAACTGTTCAACACTTTCTTCAATCTTAGCAGTCACAGTCGGTTAAATGATACTGATCTTCTGTCTTTGCCATGCGTTTGAATATATGTACCTCAATTTGGATCCTGTTATGAAAATGTATTTTTGAAATATGGCCAACAAAACTGGTGTTCTGCTGTAAATCAAAATATACTGTGGCGTATTTGTTCCTTGTAAGAACAGTTGAGCCACAGAAACAGCCGTTGCTAAGTAATACATGCACGCAAAAATGTAATAACGGGGTCATGCAATCCATTTCTAGGCAACGGCTAGGTAAACATTTCAGCGTATCGGACATTGCTATGCAACGCGGTGGCGTCATCAACAATACGAACTGTGTTTTCCTTGGAGCCTATGCAGAGTGCTTATAGGAGAATGAATCCAGAAGCTAGGAACACTTGAGAGTAGAAGGACGAGAAGACTTCATAGTGATTTGAAGTAATAGTTCCTGTGTTGAGATCCGTTGCTAGGAGACGACTAGTGGAAATTTAGAATCCTAGTGCGTGTGCAACGGTGAACTGTATGTTGTGTAAATCAGCAATAGCACTGTATTAATTGTAATTAAGAGATATTGTAATCGAAGGGCCAAAAAATCCAATCATCCGAACTATAACCCGTTATTTTCGTCACGCATACCCCTTGCACTTGACAATATTAATGTTACCTAACAACTTTTAGTACAGAACAAACTTCGTCGAAGTCCATTAAGTAGCGTAACAAATGAAACATGCTGACGAACAACACAGGCCCGACTTCCACTTTGTTCAGTTCATAATAAAGTGCAAAAAAAGAAAAAAAAAAGAGTAAAGGTATCACTGTAACAGGCCGTGGAGGCCCATAGGATTGTGAGATGTTGAGGTTCCCTCATTTTCTAGACACTCGGCTCACAGATGGCGGTAAGGTTGTCAGCCTTACGCGCCAGTCGCTCTTTACCCCCAAGAATATTCCTGGTACTCATTTCCGTTGCAGGCTGAATAGACCCCAGGGCCATAGAGTGGCTGGAAGGATTAGGCAAACTGAAAACATCCACCTCATGGGATTCGATTCCTCGACTTTCCGGCGTGTAGCATAGTGCCTCAACCAACTACGTTACCGCGTGCCCCTTGTGCAAAGAACTAGTAAATGTTAAATAAAGATAAATGTAGCCAGTCTCTGGAAGCAACTGGCCGGCTTGCCTGGAGGCTGGTAGGTAAGTCTGACTACAGGTGGTGGCATGCCGAGGCCTGGTTGGACTAAGGGAGAAACATTCCATTTTAAAGTAGCTTTCCCCTACATGCAGGGTTCTATGGCGAGGGGGACAGATTTCTTTCCCCTTACAACAGCTAAAATCTTTCAGGGGCTCTAACGAGAGGTCCATTGGGAGTGAGACCTTCTCTTGATGGGGTGGACAAGCGAATTGTCGAGAACTGTCCTGGGTAGCAAAGGAAACAGTCAAGAAGACGAAGCCTCTTGTCAAGGAACCTAATGGTTCTTGTGGGGCTCGGTTGAGGGTTCAGCTAGGATAGTGGTAGTGGTTTTGATGAACCTGCTGCTAACGACAATGGTCGGCTGGAGTTATCCCGTTTTCTGTATTCTTAAATAAGAAGTGTTCCTCTTCATGTCGGTTCTACTGGGACCAGTGCTGGAGTTCTGCTATCACTGAAGCATGTAGCAAGGCTGGTTCGAGAGTCCTTGCCGTCGGTGCTCGGAGAGGGAGGGAAGCTTTCCTTCTCTGCTTTCTGACCTTCTGCTACTATGAAGGAAGGAGCCAAAATCTCTCAGGGGCTTTGAAGAAGGATCCTTCGAGAATGAGGCTGAAAGAGGACTTGTTGTGGGTGAGTAACCTAACCTTCAGGAAGAAGAATGTGACAGGTTAAAGGAATGCCTTCTCAAGGAAACTGATGTCTCCAATGGAGCTCCAGTTTAGGTCCAGCTCGGAACCGCGTTGAGACCCAACTTTCCCTATCAGAGAGCGGAAGAGGGCAACTGGAAATATCCCAGGTTCGGCGTTTTGATGTCGCCTCGTCATTATCCGTCTGGCTCCATTGTGGTCGGACTATTTGCGTTCAGAGTCCCCCTAAAGAGGGCACCGGGCCTTACTTGTTGCACAGTAGGTTAGGAGAATCGCTGCCCTTTCTATTGCCGTGGAGAACGCACAGAATCTCTCGGGGTTGTGGTGATGGGTTCCTAGCGAACTAGCGAATGAGTCTGAGACAATCACTTGACTGATGTGATCTGATCATCGTGTAGAATTCGGTACGTTAGCAGAAGAAGCCGGCCTGGGACGAGCATGCGGGGATAATACTGATTGGTTCCGACCGCCACCAGCAGAGGAGCTTCAAGTCATATTCACTTTAGCACGTGGGGCAAATTAGCGCATCCTGGAGAAGTAAAATAGAACTATTAGGAAGTTCTTGTTCCTCGTCGTAATCGTCGTCCCCGCGATCGGTTGTGGTAGGTTAAGGCCGGTTAATACGTGTGTTATTGCATTAGAACGGCATGGCCTGAATTATTGTAGTTATGTGTATTATGTTGTAATAATTATGTTGAATTATACAGATATGTGCGGAGTACTTTCACATGATATTTGAATCAGTCGATGTAGGAAACAGCCTTTGTGTGCATGAGAAATTCGAAACATGAATAATATTGATGAAGTGTCGTCAAGGATGCTCCAAGAAGTGTGTGATAATATTAAAACAGCAATTGAACAAGGCCGGACTGATATAATTAAGTCCGTGCTTGAGGCATGTAAGATGATTTTTTGAGTGAAATATTTTGCATATCATTTATCATTTTAATCATCATGCAGAATTAATAATCACGTAATTTTATTTTCCGAACGAACGGCCATGAAATCAAGTTAATACCGGCGAAATTACCTGGTTTGTTTCAGTACGTCTGGCATAGGCTTTATTTTATTATTAAGTGCTTGTTTCAGATATTTGAATTTAATTCCTATGTGCATTTTGATTTTCCATTGTATACTCTGTTTTAATGTTTTGATTAATTTACAAAAGGGTGACTTTAGTCTTGAATGGAAAAAAAAATGTGTTGTGCTGGTAGAATTGTTGTTAAGTAATTTTACTGAAATTTCATCAAGTTAATTGTGTATTTTAGCATATATTTTTTCACATATAGTAATTTCGTTTGTAGTACATACCAAGGGAACATATTTGTTTTGAACTTGTTTAGACCTGTTTTGCAGCCATGTTATCTTGACTGACTAAATCTTGGTGACATTTTTGTTAGACCAAAATTAACCTTTAGGTATTCTTACATTTTCCAGTATAGTAGTATAATGATCATGTACCTATAGCTCTTTAGCACACTGATGTCATCTTCCACCAAACCTATTAACAAATTCTGATCTGTTGAAGAAATATAAAAGTATGTCATAACTTGTCTTGATCAGTTTTTGCTTATGTTGATGTTGCTGCAGGTGAAGGGGATGATATTGAACCAAATTTGCGGAAGGAGAATGTGCTGAACAATCCACTTCTTGAAGATGGAACATTCCTGTATATGGCAACTAAGGTATGATGACCATCATTCATCTACGCCCATTATTCATGTTATTGGACATAAGTGGACTGTTTTGCCATACCCGTGTGATTAGATATTCTATGAGCAGTTTATAGTTATTTGCCTGGTTAAGAAATAACCCCCCTTGTTTATTTCATGTACTTTATAGAAACTTCATCTCTGCTACTTATAATTTGCCTACATAAGCAGACTGTTGCACATATATTCATTAATATGTACTTATACTCTGTGCATTCATGGAGCATCACTTGTCATTAAAGTATTTAGGAGGTTCTGAATTAAAGTTTTGTCCAGGAGACTGACTTTTCTGAGTGAAGTTTTCCATAGGTTTCCTCTGTTTCTTCATGCAGGTCCTGAGGTTCACCTTAAAATGGCCCATGTGTGCTGTTTTAACCATTTTTTGCAACCCCTCATTAATGGCACCCTGCTGTTCAGTGCTCCTTAACCTGCTGATAGATAATCCAAGGAGCCTTCATTCATTTAGTTATTTCTAACTTTGTGTTTTAAGATTATCAATTTAAAAATTCTGCTAATGTCTGTCTTCCTGTTCTCATCATGATTGTGCTTCTGTGGTTGTTGTGAATATGTTGAATCCTCACACTAGTGACTGTAGCAGAAGACTTGTTCTAGTGTGAACAAGACATTCCTCTTCTTGTTGTCAGATGAACCAAGGTGATGTGGTGCGAACATTACTGTCCTGTGGTGCTGATCCAGGAGTACAAAACTCAAAAGGTCTAAATGCTATTGATGTGGCAACATCTGAGCAGATGCGACTGATTTATATTGAGGAACTTCTGAGAGCAACTGCAAATTCTGAGTAAGTTTGTTGGAGGTATAAATATTGGCATTATACCACTACTCAGTCACTTCTTGGAGATGGAGACAGGTTGATGTCAACAAACCAGTCTGGTACAACATGCATGGAAAACGAAATTAGCTACAAATTTGTGTTAAATCTTGAAGATTTCCTTAACTGTGCACTGTGTGGTGTGTCTTTCTATCAGTAGGAATTCAAAGGATAAACTGATGTCTTCTGCATTTCATGAATAGGAAGTAATTTCAGTACATTGTACTTAAAGACCATTTGGGTGTGATTTGTAAATTTGCATCACGTTTTTATGAATTCTCTATGATGGAAGAAAAATATTGACAAGGCACTTCTTTCTTTTGAGGGTTGGTCGTGTGTGCCAGCTGATTGCAGCAGGCATCAATATCAACTCATGGGACAGTGAAGAGAGCAAGAACACTCCTCTCCATTGGGCAGCTTGTTATGGAAACAAGGACATTGTTACTTGTTTGATAGGTGGGTGTAACTGAAAATAATGTGCCTTTCTTCAGACATTACCAACAGATAGATCAGTTTATCTTCTGTGGTTCTGTTACAGGGCTCAGTGCTCCCTATGTGGACAGAGTGTCTAAATACAAGCATATATCAGGTCACACAGATGAATTACCTTTCCCAAAATCTTGTTTTTAAAATAGTAAAAAATAAAGGTATCCATGTAACAGGCCATGGAGGCCCATAGGGTTGTGAGATGTTAAGGTTCCCACATTTTCCAGACAATCAGCTCATAGAGGCGGCAAGGTTGTCAGCCTTACACACCGGCCGCCCTTTACCCCCCAAGAATATTCTAGGTACTCATTTCTGTTAGAGGCTGAGTCGACCCCAGGGCCATAGTGCGGCTGGAATGATTAGGTCAATTGAAAAAATCCAGTGACCTCATTGCAACTTGAACCTGTGACCTTCTGGTTTGTAATACAGTGCCTCAATCAACTATGCTACCATGTGCCCCAAAATCTTGTTTGACCATAAGAAAAAGAATGTAGTATAAAATGATTTGACAACACCATCCAGTGTGACTCAGTATATATTTATATGATACCTTTACATGTTTTGGTCAGTTATGACCATCTTCAGAAGGCAATAACAACATGTTAAAGAACTATGTAGGTAAGTCAATAAATAGGTTACAAATGGATACAGAACTTAAACAAATAAGAATACTGATTTGAAAAATGCTTATATTTCTCAACATAATCTCCATGTACATTGAAGCACTTGTCCCATCATTTCACAAGCCCCTGAAAACTAGCAGCATAAAATTCTTTGGGCTGCTGTTGGAACCAGGCGGTGACTTCCCTTTCTACAGCTTCATCGTTGGAAAAATGTTCAGCCGAAAGATGATGTTTCAGAGGGCGGAACAAATGGAAGTCACATGACAGGTTAGATTTTCACAAAGTGTGTATGATGGGTGCCGTGCATACCAACCCCAAGACGCAAACTGCAAAGAATGGGTCTGGCATTTCATTTATTCACGTTCCATAAATCCTGTCGAGAGTACATTCTCATCTGGATGTGGAGATCGTCCTTGTTACAGTCACAACTAAGGATTACAGTTGTCATCCAGTAGCATAGACATTTGTATAAAATACTGATAAACATATACAATATAATAAATAAGTTAATTTTAGTAGTAAAAGTAATGGCAAACCTTATAAAATTTGTACAGTTTTATACAAGTCTATTAATTAAAAATTCAATAGTTAAAACACAATGCCATTAATGAGTTTTGAATAACATACATTAATTATATAATAAATTTAAATAAAGACTAGTATACAGTGATATAAAGATTGTGTATATCTAAAATAAGCATCTAAAAACCAGAACACAGACTGACAACATTGTCTTCTTTTAATTGTAAAGCAAGACAACTACTCACATCTTAAAAAGATTTATAACCAAAATATTCCTGTAAAGAGTAAAAAGAATGTAAATATAAAAATTGTTTTAATTGTTCCTAAACAGTAAACTCCCTTTTGGTATTTACTCAAATTTACAAGAGGCTGGTGGAGATTATTTTGCTGTCTGATATTTATTCTATGAATCTCTGAATTTACTATGAATCTGTTTCTGTTTTTTATCACAAAGAGCATAAGAGATAGTATGTACTGAGATGCCAGTGGTAAGACTTCTAATTCTCTGAATAAGTTCCTGCACGAATCCCACCTTCTGCGTCCCAACATAATTGTAATTATATTCTTTTGCATTCTAAAAATTTTTATACTTTGGGGTGAGTTACCCCAAAAGGGTAAACCATCATTTATAATAGAATTAAAATAAGAGTGATAAACCATTTTTAAGGTATTTATGGACGTGTATGGTTTAAGCGATCTTATTATGTAGCAGACTGCACTTGGTTTAGAACTAATATACTCAGTGTGGTATTTGCAGCACATTGTGTCATCACTGAATATTCCAAGAAATGTAATATTGGATATAGATGTAATTTGTTTTTTATTTTTATTTTTGAATGTTGAATTTTGTTATCATATTTTAGTTTTTTAGCTTCCTTAATGACCTTAGATAAAATTTTACAGTATTTTTATAATAGTTTCCTAATTCTGAATTCTTACTGTTTCTACATGCCATACAGAGTACTCTTTTACATTTACAGGCTGTTATTATTCCTATAGTAATCCAATCACTTATTTTATTTGAAATTTTAATTTTTTTTTTTTTTTGGAAAACTAGAAGAGTAAATTTTCAAGTAAGTGTCTAAAAAGGAGTTAAGCATTATATTATCATCATCACTAGAAAATGTTGAGTCCCATGTTTCATAACTTAGTTTAATTAAGAAGTCATTTATTGTGTTTATTTTTCTTATTATTTTAAATTGTTTAGCATGTGTTCTCATGTTTATTGTTTTAAATGTTATGGATTGTGCATCATGATCACACAATCCCTTTATTATAGGCCTTACAGAATAATTTTCCCTTCTAGCAATATCGATGAAAATATTATCAATGGCTGTAGCAGAATTTCCTTGAACTCTGGTGGGAAAATTTATTGTACTTATTAAATTATAAGCTCTCAATAAGGTATCTAATTTGTTTTTCTTTTCACTATCAAGAAGGTAATTTATATTAATATTAATATCCCCGCAAATAATAGTGTGATGTGGACAGTGCAACACTCAGTAAACACCCCGCCCCCTTCCCGTGGTGATGTAACATGGGACACCGAGATTGCTATGCAGCAATAAACAATTCTTGGCAGCGATGCCCAGCAACGCCTTTGTAAACATGGCGTCACGTAACAAGGGAGTCCGTGCAACGACTGTTGCTAGGCAATCAGTAAACACAACGATATGCAACAGTGGTACCTATCATGTAATTGTTTTCTATGTTGTCCGTGCCGAGCTTAAATAAGGAACAGCGAAAACTATTCAGGAGTAGTGATTAGTGAGTGAGGATTGAGCCAGTTACGAGTGAGTGAGTATTGAGCCAGTTACGAGTGAGTGAGTTACTAGTGAGTAACGCTTAACCAGTCAGTTTCAGGCTAGCAGTCATTGAGTCGGGTTGTATCGAATGCATGGCAAGGACTCCAGCAGGAGACGTAATTGTGATACTGCCGATGGCAGTAGTTGTGAAACTGTGAATTGTAATTGTAAGAGCAAGTGTTCAATAAATTTGCTATATCAAAAAAGACGTGAAGTTACTTGTTGCCTCAACGGTTTCATCACTGTCATATGAATGTAAGATGTTACTGTTTAGCCCTTTATTGTTATTAGATGTTACTAGACCATTTATTATCACTGAAATGCTATTAATCATCTGTCCATTTGCATCATCCTTGTATTTACTATCTCTTGCTTGAAAATTACAGCATCTCGATCGCTACCACAATGAAGGACACAATATGCTAGCCCGAATTGTCACAGGTGATGAGTCTTGCTCCAAGGGACTTCCATTTGTTCGGCCCTCTTGGATCTGCTGAAAGAAACACTGTATATTTACACGTTATTGTGATTAAGATGGGAGGGCTTGAGACTACCATCTTCTGTTGTCAGATGTGACACCACACAGTTTGTTAGGTAGGGGCCATTGTTCTGGAGGCAGGAGGTTCATCAGAAATGGTGCCTATCTACGTAGCTGATTCCAAAAGTAAGGTCTCCAAAGCACTGGGTAATTTTTCGTGTGGCTGTTGGCAACCCTGTTGCATTTGTTGCTTCCCCCACTCCCCCCAATACCACCAAGCATGCGCGCACGTAGCTAGGACGCTCAGTCTTGGCATGGTTGCCGTTAGAAATGGAGCTCCCGATTACTAAAACCGTGAAGTGTGAGATTCGCACAGTTATTCAGTTTTTGAACGCAAAAGGGACTAAACCAATTGAAATTCATCGTCAGTTGGTGGAAGTGTATGGCGAGTCATGCATGGACATAAAGAACGTCCGCAAGTGGTGTAGGGAGTTTGAATCTGGTCGTACTGCAATACACGACGAAAAAAGAACTGGGAGACCGTCAATTTCTGACGAGACAGTCGCGAAGATTGAGCGAGTCATGCGTCAGGATAGGCGCATCACACTCGATGATCTCTGCATTTCGGTTCCCGAGGTTTCCCGAACCACCATTTATCGGGTTTTGACAGAGAAGTTGAATTATCGGAAGGTGTGCGCAAGATGGGTCCCGCGAATGCTCACGGAAGACCACAAACGGCAGAGAGTTGACTCTTCCCGTGAATTTCTTCGCCGCTATGCTGACGAAAAGGACAACTTCTTGAATTCAATTGTCACAGGCGACGAAACCTGGGCGTACCACTTCACACCTGAGACAAAACAACAATCACGTCAGTGGCGGCATTCCTCTTCGCCTAAGCCTCGAAAATTCAAGCAAACACAGTCTGCCGGTAAAGTCATGGCAACTGTGTTTTGGGATCGAAACGGGGTATTGTTGGTTGACTTTATGGAAACTGGGACCACAATAAACGCTGAGAGATATTGTGAGACACTGAGAAAACTCAGGCGGGCGATTCAGAACCGGAGAAGAGGGATGTTAAGCAAGGGCGTAAGCATTCTCCACGATAACGCTTGCCCCCATGCTGCCCGACAAACCGTCGCTCAACTGCAACAGTTTGGATGGAACATCATCACCCATCCACCCTATAGTCCGGACTTGGTGCCCAGTGACTACCATCTCTTTCCAAAGTTGAAAGAACATTTGTCTGGAAAGCTCTTCAACAACGTCGATGAGGTGAAAGCTGAGGTTCGAAGTTTCCTGAACAGTATGGAGGTGAACTGGTATGACATGGGCATACAAAAACTGCCACTGCGCCTACAAAAATGCATCAACCGAAATGGCGATTATGTAGAGAAATGAGTACATGTTCAAGATTCAACTGATGTATCCAAAATTGAAAATAAATGTTTATTTTATATTTTCAAACATAGGAGACCTTACTTTTGGAATTACCCTCGTACAAAACTACACAGTGTTACATCCAAGAAGACAGTAATCTTAATAGTCACTGCCTTGAGAACCTTAATCTCACATTGTAGAGGATGATTATATACACTGAGTGGGAGATAGTTTTTGAAGGAGGTGTTGTGGTCTGTTTCTGTGCACTTCCTAACTTTTATATGGAGGGACTGTAAATCCATACCATTCCAGAGTGCCCTAGCTAATAGCCAGTGACAAGATGATCCTGAATGTGAATGTTTCCTTCTTGTTTTGTTCAAGATCGTGGAGCTGACGTGAATGCCATGAACTCCTGTGGTGCAACTGCTCTGCATGATGCTGTGCTCAGGGGTGACAAAGACATTGTGGAGGAATTGATGCAGGGTGGTGCCAACCCACTCATACAGGCCATGAAAGGGTATGCATTGGCGTGGGGTGGTCTGTAACTGATGACATATCAATAAAAATAGTGCCTCTGAGGTGCACTCAGATGAGCAACATTCCATGCCCTCACATAAGTTGTAAAGTGCATTGATGCTGACAGTGATATTTTTGAAAATTTATTGGAATGAACAGCAAGAACAAGAACATTAGAGACCTGTATAGAGGCATAAATGATGTTAAGAGGGGTTACCAGCCTAGCAGTAACTTAGTGAAGGATGAGAATGGTGATCTGCTTGCAGATTCCCACAACATTTTGAATAGGTGGAGGAACTACTTCTGTCAGTTATTGAATGTACATAGGGTCAGTGATGTTAGGCAGACAGAAATCGACAGGGCTGATCCAGTAATACCTGATCCTAGTCCTTTTGAAGTGGAAAGTGCTATTGGAAAATTGAAACGGTATGAATTGCCAGGTAGTGATCATATTCCGGCAGAACTTATTCAAGCAGGAGGCGAAATATTACGTTCTAAGATCCACAATCTAATTACTTCTATTTGGCATAAGGAAAAATTGCCTGATCACTGGAAGTCTATTATTGTACCAATTCACAAGATGGGTGATAAAACTGACTGTAGTAATTATCGGGGGATGTCACTGCTGTCAACTTCATACCAAATTTTATCCAATATTCTTCTCTCAAGGTTAAGTCCATACATAGATGAAATTATTGGGGATCATCAAAATAGGTTTCAACATAACAGATCAACTACAGATCAGATCTTTTGCATTCGTCAGATATTGGAGAAAAAATGGGAGTACGATGAGACAGTACATCAGCTATTCATAGACTTCAAGAAAGCCTATGATCAATTAGAAGGGATGTATTGTACAGTATTCTGATAGAGTTTGGAATACCCATGAAGCTATAGGTTGATTAAAATGTGTTTAAACGAAACGTATAGTAAAGTCCATTTAGGAAAATATTTGTCTGATAAATTTCCTATCCAGAATGGTCTAAAAAAAGGAGATGCTGTATCGCCATTCCTTTTCAACTTTGCTTTAGAATATGTCATTAGGAAGGTCCAAGGAAACCAGATGGGACTGAAATTAAATGGGACACATTAGCTGTTGGGCTGTGCCGATGATATGAATCTACTCGGTGATAATGTAGATACCATAAAGAAAAACACACAAACTTTAATTGACGCAAGTAAAGAGGTTGGTCTAGAAGTAAACACTGAAAAATCTAAGTATATGTTACTGTCTCATGACCAAAATGCAGGGCAAAATCATGATATAAAGATAGGAAACAGATATTTTGAAAATGTAGCACAATTCAGGTATTTGGGAACAACGTTAACAGATCAAAACCTGATTCAGGAGGAAATTAAGAGGAGATTGAACTCGGGTAATGTTTGCTACCATTCAGTCCAGAACCTTTTGTCTTCTTGTCTGCTGTCCAAAAATATAGAAATTAGAATATACAAAACTATAATTTTGCCTGTGGTTCCGTGAAACTTAGTCTGTGACATTAAGGGAGGAAAATAGACTGAGGGTGCTGAGGAGACTATTTGGACCAAAGAGGGATGAAGTGACAGGAGGTTGGAGAAAACTACATAATGAGGAGCTTAATAACTTTTACTCTTCTCCAAGTATAATTAAAGTGATCAAGTCAAGGAGGATGAGGTGGGTTGGGCACCTAGAACGAATGAGGGAGACGAATGCGTATAGGATATTGGTGGGAAAGCCAGAAGGAAAGAGACCACAGGGAAGACCAAGGCGTAGGTGGGTTGACTATTACATAGGTTGTACTGAAAGTCATGAGCAACTTTTTTTTTGCATGCAACCTGCGAACAGCAGACAAAAGAGGGTACAGTGGTAGGTGGAACCAGCTGTTGTGTTAACCTTGAGTGTGATGCGGTGTCAATAGCTTGCATCACGTGACCAGTATCACTCCTAACAAAATGGCTGACAACGATATGTCATTTTGCCAGCGTGCTGTCATCGAATTTCTTGTGAAAGAGGAAATCCCTGCTGCAGAAATTCACCAGAGACTTCAGCATGCTTATGGAAGTGTGTGCATGGGTGTGATCAGTGTTCGAAGATGGGTGAAACATTTTAAAGATGGGAACACCAGCATCGAATATGAGCCTCGGAGTGGTTGTCCTTGAACAACCTCAACTGAACGCCACAAGGAAAGAATGGATGAGATCATTCAAGAAGACAGGCGTGTGACTGTGGACACAATAGCCCGAATACTTGGAATAGGGCACAGTGCAGTACAGGAGATGATTGAAAGCTATAGGAAATTTTGTGCTTGTTGGGTCCCACGGTTATTGACCGAAGATCACAAAGGTTAGCGAAAAGCCATAACCTCAGAACTGCTGCAACTCGAAGGCGATGATTTTTTGCTCTGTATTGTGACAGGCGATGAAAGCTTGTTTCACCATCTCGAGCCTGAAACGAAATGGCAGAGTATGGAATGGCACCATTTACAGTCTCCCTCAAAAAAGAAGGCAAAGACAGTGCCATCAGTTGAGAAGGTGATGGGCACAGTCTTCTGGGATGCAGAGGGGTTTATTCTGGCCGAATTCCGGGAACCTGGTCAAACCATCAGTGCTGCTCATTATGTCCAGATGCTGCACAAGCTCCGTCATGCATTGCGCGATAAACATCCTGGACAAAACATCATCATCCTGCATGACAATGCTCGCCTCACATTGGAAGCAATTGCAAAGATGGGGTGGGAAGTTGTTCCACACCCCTCCTATAACCCTGATCTGGCACCCTCTGACTACCATCTTTTTGGATTTGTGAAGGATCAGCTTCGTGGACAATGTTTTGAGATGGGAGGCAATTCAGAATGCATTGCGTCAGTGTCTTCGGATGGCTGGAATGGAATTTTACGGAAGGGGAATTATCAAATTCCCAGAATGCTGGGAGAAACGTGTACAAAGAAGTGGCGATTATGTGGAAAAATAAAGAAAGGTCTGTGATTGTTGTGGTGTATTTGGTTTGTCAATAATAAAGCATGTTACTTTACAAAAAAATTGTTTCTCATGACTTTCAGTACAATCCTCGTAAAATGGATCTTAGAGAGATAGGATGGGATGGTATTGATTGGATTGATCTGGCTCAGGATAGGGACCAGTGCAGGACTCGTGTGAACACGGTAATGAACTTTCGGGTTCCATAAAATGCTGGGAAATTCTTGAGTAGCTGCAGAATTGGCGGCTCCTCCAGAAGGGCTCAGCTCCATGAGTAAGTAAGTAAATTACATTAGGTGAACTATACTAACTTCATCACATGAACAATAAAGATCGGTATTAGAAACAGTATGTTATACTTCTTTCTTATCAACAATTTTTTAACTGTACAGTGAAATAATGCTACCTCAGAAACCGTTCGGAATAGGTCACCTGCACATATACAGTTTTTTGCTCAGAATGACCGATACTGTGACCTCCAGAATGTTGACTTTTCCTCCTGGGACATTCTGTATATTGGCCACTTTCCGTGAGGTTTTCCCACCAAAATTTGTATGTACTTCTTGTTTAATTAAAGTGTTTAAGATGCAAAGAATATGGTCAGGATCAAATGAAATTACCAGCTACCAATTTAAATAAGATCAGATATTCAAAATTTCTGCTAGTCCAGCTTGCTGTCATGTCCTCCTTGAGGAAGTTTTGTAAAGGTAATGCTCCTGACAAAATCTCAGTCTATCAGCAGTGTCATTGGTTAAAAATGTCCTGAAACATTAGTTATTTGTAACTAATTTACATGATTGATAGCTTAACAAATTTTATTAACTTCAGACACTATGAAAGCTTCAGGTCTTGTGTATATGCTCTTTCCTTTCAAACATTACCAGGTGATTTTGTCCAAATACTGTATGTCAGTACCACTATTGTCATTACTTTTAATGCTGATATATATAACTTCCTTGTAATTGTTATCAAGCATTGTCAATGTTTCTTTACCAAAAGGAAGTTTGGTGGAAAAACGCCTTTGGACCTTGCATCACAGAAGCCTGAGATACTTGCATTAGTAAAGAGATTCACTTCATTCTCACCATCTGTGAATGGACACCAAGATATCAGTACATTGGTTCACCAGCTGCAACATAGCAGTAGCGTAACATCAGGTGGCAGCTATGATAGAGGCGAGCGTGTCCGGAGCGTGTCAGTGAGTAGCACTAGCAGAGACGATTCATGTCCATGCACTCTTGTGTTCACCCACTTCCACTGGTGTGCAGTATGTGTGTACACAGATTACTGTCTTCTGGCATTACACTGTATAGTCTGGTAGGTCAGGGTTATCCTGAAGATGAAACCAGCAGGCTTCTCCAAAACCTTGATAAATATCTACCAGGCTATGCTCTGCCATGAGAGACTCAGATCTCATGTACTGTGACTAGTTTGTGATGTAACTTGTGTGTGTGTCGTATGAAAATGAAATAGTTGTGGGTTATATTGGCCTTTAGTTATCCATCCTCTTACATTTTCCATATGGATAATCAAGGGTGCACTCGTATTTCTTTGGGCCAAATTACAGTATTCAGTAAATGCACAAAGAATGTATATCTTTAAAATTAAATATTTCTGCAGCAGTATGTGTTGCATGTTTCTT
This sequence comes from Cryptotermes secundus, assembly GCF_002891405.2. Lineage (NCBI taxonomy): Eukaryota > Metazoa > Arthropoda > Insecta > Blattodea > Kalotermitidae > Cryptotermes > Cryptotermes secundus. The sequence goes on along the minus strand of NW_019727409.1, from coordinate 106,691 downwards.
GATTATTTTCAGCTGGTGTAGGTTCCCATTGTTTGTGCAGGTTGTTCATGAAGTAACTGTACTGGAATATTGATAACTGTTTAATTGTTATGATTATCTTAAATATATCTTCCTGTTCCTAATGTTCTAATAGTTATTGTTGAGGTGCTATATTTCAATCTCTTTATGCGTTAAAATTATTGCCAAACAATAATTTGGCAGTGGGTGTGTACCACTTAAATGCTATAAAATGGTTTTGGTTACCTAGCAGCCAGAGGAGACATGAAGAAATGGAGAAAACTAGAGATATGAAAGAATTTCACAAGATATGATCAAAAGATTTAGGGACTATTTTTGTTTTATTCTGAACACATTTAGCAGTTATTCTAAGCTGTGACTTAAAAAGTAGTTCTCATATGATCTGATCAGCAAACTGTTGGAAGCATGCATGGAAGTCCTGTGTTTTGGACTCTCTTGTCTGCCACCTTGAATATTGGAAATAAAAAAATGCTCACAGATCTGTAAATACCCATGTTAAACATGTACCTCTCTGAAATTGAAGATACTAGAACCCCTGGGATTCCTTGACAACCATATCTTATTGTTAAATATGTCTGTGTGTGATGTTCTACACATCTCTTCATTTTTTCTACTACTATGTAGTTCAGCTCATATTTCCATTATTGAAATGTTATTATACAGTATCAGCAAAGAAAGTGAAAGTGTACAATATAAGCTGAAATGTCTGTTTTGAGAGCACCTAATATTAAAGTAGAATATGGCAGTAATTAATAAGACTGTAAATACAGAGCTAATGTTAATGGTTATTTAGTTCTGTAAATAATTTCTTATTTGCATAACATTTATTTTTGGACTTTTTTTTTAGGTGGAGTCATTTAGCAGTGGCGGGCGGGGTGAGATGCTGCAGCATAGGGATGGTTCCACTGTGAGTGTGCATGGACATGGCTTTCCGTCAGAAAGGAAACAGTCATCACGATCCTCAAATACTATTGTATTTTCTTCACAAGCATCCTTGTTGGACCTCAGTCCACGTATTGACCAGGTTTGCATTGGTATTGCTTTCAGTCTGAGCCTTGCATTTAAATACTTTGAAACTTAACATAGATTAAGATTAAGAAGGAGATAGTTGTGAAAAATATAAATATTTAACATGAATTTTATATTACTAAATGAAAGAAGGATAAATTCTTGTGATTTAACTTTATCAGGATGAAGTCAGAATGAATAAATCATTTACATATAAGGTAAACATAAAGTTATCCTTGTGTTTAACTAATTAAGCTCTGTGCCTTGAAGGTATATGGGAGAGCGGATGTATAGATCCACATTTTCTTGATCTCAGCACTATTTTTTTTTTATTGCTAGTGGGGTTGGTACTAAGTCCCTTGTACTGCGACCACTTCTGGCCTATTTTACCAGCCCCAGATGATAGGTGAGGGTGACTGTGGAGCAATTGGTGGAATGAAGATTGGCAGAGGAAACCGAAGTACTTGGAGAAAACCTGCCCCACTGCCACTTTGTCCACCACAAATCCCACTTGACCAGACCCGTGATCGAACCCGGGCTGCTGTCTTGGGAAGCCAGCGACTAGCCGCTTGAGCTATGGCGCGGCCCCGGCTGGATGATACTAATATATCAAGAAGAAACCTGTTACAATTTCACCTAAACACAGTCATCCTCAGCGTCTTTGCCCTTGACCGCTACTGAACACATACACCCACAGGAAACATGAGAGAACATTCTTTACCTTATATGATGGTAACTGTTTAAAATATTATGCACTTTATTTTACTTCAGGTTGTTTGGCTTTTTTACTCAGTTCATCTCTTAACAATGGTTTCCAAATATAAACGCCTCCAAATATGCCAAGAATTGTAGCAAATATTATTTTTGCTCTGGTTAAGTTCCTATGGCGACTAATGTACATCTCAATTTGGCGAAATATAATTACACGTTTACTTTGTCATACTAGAGGTGAGGCGACGTTATAAATCCAGTACCAGCCATTCACTCTCTCTGAAACTGTCCAATAGGTTTTGTACGTTGGTATTAATTTTCACATATATATCAACATTGAAACTGTAAGTTTTGTCGAGTTGTCTATTATTTTACTGACACTGTGTAGTCGGTGGATGACAAAGGACCGTGCAAAGTATATATTCTGCAACAAAAGACAAAAATAGTAGCCTAACCTCTTTCAATTTAGTTACATGTTTCGTTCTCAGCACTAGCTGGAGGTGAGTCATTTATGTGTAATGCAGATGAATATATCTATAACCAATTCACCAATTCAAGCTTCTGGTCATGTATTTTATGATTCTTTGACTCGGAAATATGTATGAACCATGTAACAAATAAAACAAACATGGCCATATTTGTTCTGTTAAGTATATAAAACTGTAACATTAAACATGCTTCTGAATGTCTTATGATATGATATGTTTGTGTCCCACATGCTGTATTCACATATTCAGTTTCACTCATAGGCCAATATAGAAATGCAGGAATGTAAAAATCGGCTGGGTGGTGTTAACCTTTAACGTCCGAAGTACCCCGCTTTGGCCAGTCGGGCATTTAAACTCTGCTAGTGGAAGTGTACACACACACCACTAGTAGAGGCACGTGAACAGTCCTAAATATTTATTTTTATATGTAGTAATTACCAGACAGACTTGAGTAAAACCGTAATAGAGGAATTGAAATGATACCTAAGTGAACAACAGCAAAAAAAAATATATGTATGAGTTATGCCCAAACTCATCCACAAGCCAGTACTTTTATTGCAGAGTCTGCAGATTAATGTGTTAAAAATATATAGTAAAATTTGATGTACATACCTTTTTTGTTATCTGCTTGATGTGTATATAGGCTGAAATGAAACTACAGAATTTGATGTCACTATGAACGCACAGAAAACAGATTGCACTCTGTATCTAAGCAATGATACAACTCTCTGTTCACGACCGTAGAAAGGGCAGTAATCTCTTGCAGCTATAATGGAAGGTCTTAGCACTGAAGAAGCGACCCCTCTTGCCCTTTTTCTTGTATAGCCATTCTTTCGTCTGTCCTTTAGTCAAAAGATTCGAAATCTGGTGGGTATAACAAGATGCAAGGTTTCCCAGCAGAGAACCAAATTATTTTATTGCTTCCATCTGTTTTATGACACCAGGGTCTCTTAAAATTTGTCAAGTGTTACCAACAGAAATGAATTTAAAATGCAGAACAACTCTGTGAAGAACTGGGAAAATATTTTTCAGTACATATCAAAATTAAAAGAAAAAAAAAAAGTATAATTCTTTGTATAAAAATTTTCAAATCTTCCGTTATAATATGCGACACTATGTTCTTTGCTGATACAAACAAAGTTAATTCCATCCATTTATCATAAAAATTATGTTAGATATTGCATTTTTAAACACAATGCTTAAAGTTGTTTAAGCGCCCTAACAGGAACGGACATTAAATGCACAGTAACAACGGGCATTTAAACACACACCAGCAGCAGGCATTAAATAAACTCTGGCCAGCTCAAGCTTACTACCATTCCAAAGTCCAGTGTTTAAAGGTTAATATGTGTAATATTAAAAGAATTGAATGTTTGTTGTAGACCTGTATTTATAAGACAACATTGGCTTTGTTCTCAGTATGCATCTGTGAAGTTATATTGTTTAACAGAAAGCAGATCAAGCTGCCACTAACTGAGGATATACACTTACACAATACTAGGAACAAACACAATTACTACATAAATAGCCATAAACTGGAAGCCTACAAAATGTCAGTAGTCATAACACAGACTTTTTGCACTAACCTTCCAAAGAGACAAAAAGAGTTGAAGCACTGACACGTCACCACAAGTAGAACTTAAAAGAATATTTAATAGACAGGGTCTGCTAGAGTCTGAATGACTTTTTAAATGATGAAGTGACATGGCAGTTGTAGCCCTTTTTGGCAGTACACTCCTCTGATGTATTACTTATTGTCTCATATTTATGCGTGTGATTAATAATGACTGGGTTTGGACTTGATGATTGGTTGGATTTATTGATCACTCCTTTACAATCATAGTAACTTGCAATAACTCACAATAAATGGCTACCTAGGACTTGCTCCATTGTGGTCTCTCTTTATTCACATCTGACCTATGACTGACTTCTCGTTTAGTCTGTCTTCTGCTGATCTGAATTCAGTTCTGTTCTCATAGTGTATCCATATCCAAGGAAATGTTTGTTTATCACTTGTATCCATGGAAACTTGTTGGTTTCCAAGAATCAATCTCCATGGAAACATGTTTGTTGTGTGTTCTCTAGCAATGGGTCTGCATGTCACATTATGTAATTTTTAGAACTAAGTTTGTAAAACCAATCTGGACAACATGGAGAAGAGAAAAATCTTGCACCTATTGGAAACTCGAAGTCTGACCCCTTGGTTGTCCAGCCCATAGTCAGTTGTTATACTGTCTGTGCTGTCCTCTGGAGTCGCAAAGGGATAATATATGTAAATGTGGCATACCAGAACAATGAGAGTAATGTTACAGTGTTGAAACTCAGAGTACCAGAAGAGAGAAAAGTGTTTAATGATGGGAAAGAGAATAAATAAGTTTAAATGAAACTTGTAATACAGATAAAGTATGGAGACAGTTTCAGATGAACTTTATTGAGTGACATCTGACAGAAGTTAAAGGAAGATTTATAGCTCTTATTAGCCTTGCCCATAGATTGAAGGACATGAAGGAAAATGGACATCATAATTTCTTGCTGGAACTTTTGTTTGCTACAAGAGTGGAGTATGCATACGTTCCAGTTTTGTTTTTTGTGACTTCATCCTTCACCACTTGTTGCAGATAAAACTGTATTGTTGATGCAGGTGATCAGCAGTAGAGATACTACACTGCATACTGTCACATAATCTTTTCTTTATATGTAATTTATATGCTTTGAAGTTAGCTAAACAATTGAAAGGGCTCAGGATCATGTCCCATTGCAAGGTTCAATATTAGTGATGTTGAATATATTACATTGGTTTTGGTTGTTTCAGTACGTCTAAAAACAAAAATGTTTCATCGTGTTAGTGGATGATTATTTTGTTTGCAAAGGCTATTGAGAATCTGGTGCGGACACATGTCAGCACACCAGTACGCCCTCTGGTGACTCACAGCAGCCTGCATTTGTTATGGCCACAACCACGGAGAATAGTGGAACTTGAGGGACCTCCATTTGTGCCTCAGAAGGAACTGCACATCTCCATCATCCAGAGCCCAGTATCCATTCACAGGTATCACGTGAAGTAGATGATATGTACATATTAACATGGTTATAATATCTAATAGTCCATTATACTGAAAATATATGCATATCTGTGTTGCTAATTCTACCACAGTCAATAAGTTCATGGAATGGCCACAAAGCATTGCAGTGCACTACAGAAGATAGGTTGAGGCACGATATGATGCCCTGTCACTTCATCTCTCTTCACAGCAAGAGGCAGTTGTGTGCAAACAGTGTAAGTAGAACTATGACCTCTGTTGTGAACTGCAGTGGCACAAATCAACAATTTGGCAGTTTGAACAACGGGCAAACATGGAGTTCTGCCAAAAACTAGACAAATCCCCTAGCGGAACATTTGGCGTAGAAAGAATTGGCTGTTGCTACATGACAGCGCCCCTGCACATTGCTCTGTTCTTGTCCAAGAGGAACTGACAAGGCAACAGGTCACTGTTTTGCCACACCCTCCGTACTCACCTGATCTCGCACCGTGCGATTTCTTTCTCTTTCACTGCTTGAAAGCAAAGCTACGTGGTCGTAGATCTCAGTCGTCCGAGGAGGTCGTCACTGCCACAAGAGACGCCGTACGGGAATTTCCTGCCAGTATGTTTCAGCAGTGTTTTCGGCAGCTATATCAATGTTGGCAGACTTGCATAGTGGCCAATGGCAACTATTTTGAGGGCCGATGTGGATCTGTGTATGTGAATACCTTGTAATATGATACGATAAAACAACATTCCATGAATTTAATGACTCCACCACGTATGGTGGCTTACCTTAAAAAATCTTTATATTCTGAAGAGGTATTATGGTACAGATTGTCAGAGGATCTCCATGAAACCATATGAGGCATGGAGGAAAATCTCTGTGATTTTTAACAATAGCACTATCTGGAGATTAGCATATAGCTTCATGCTAAAGATACATGGTTCAAACATTAACTTCTTTTTGTGTTCTTTAACCTTTCAAGGCATCTGTAATCACTGAAACCTCAGTATTAGAGTGGAACTCATGTTTATTTTTATCGCTACTGGGGTCGGACTAAGTCCCTTGTACTGCGGCCACTTCTGGCCTATTGTACCAGCCCCAGATGATAGGTGAGGGTGATTGTGGAGTGATTGGTGGAATGAAGATTGGCAGGGGAAACCGAAGTACTCAGAGAAAACCTGCCCCAGCGTCACTTTGTCCCCCACAAATCCCACTTGACCTAACCCGGGCTGCCGCGGTGGGAAGCCAGTGCCTAACCGCTTGAGCTATGGCGCGGCCTTGAACCCACATTTAATATTCCTTGATTACGATTTTCCCCCATTTAACATTACATTTCTGTGATCCAAAGTGAAAATATCAGTTTCAGAATCTCTGTGTGTAAATTCTCCTCAGTTTATTTTTCAGATTCACTGCTCTCTAGAGAAACTTTAAATGGGAATTTCATTGTATATTCTCTGTGTCTCCTCAAATTGTGTCCATTGACATGTTGATTTTGGTGCAAATTGGAAGGTTCTGTGTGCAATGTGATGTTCAGAATATTTTAGAAGGATGTTGTGTTTTGCCTTGAAAGGACATGTTTGTTGTAGGATTTTGGATATTTGGGATGTCTGTCGGCCAACACTAATTGCCCTTGGTTTTGATGTGAAGATTGGTGATGTTCAGCCTTCATGTGGAAGGTGGTCAGAGAGCCAGGTTGAATGCATCGTCAATGAAGATCTCTTTTCATACAAAGATTCCTACCAGATCCACATAAATTCTGACAGGGTATGCAGTATATTTTACCTTTATTAAAGTTTTAATTAATCTAAAACTTTATAAAATTTTCATTTCCTTCTCAGTTTTCATAACCAGTAGTGTCCTTGGCTGTTGGCTGGATGATGACTTTGATTTCTGGCAGTGTCAGACACTTTCTCTTCTGACTACTTTGAGAACAGCTCTGTGGAAGCCATCACTTGTCCAATGTACAAGGTATTTTTTCCCCTGGGGATAAATTTTCCAGAGCATGAAGCTGATCACTCACCTTTTTCTGGCATTAAGGTTATTAGTATAGTATAGCTCAAGCGGTTAGTCACTGGCTTCCCACCACTGTGGCTCAGGTACAATCCCATGTCTGGTCAAGTGGGATTTGTGGTGGACAAAGTGGAGCTGGGGCAGGTTTTCTCCAAGTAATTTGTTTCCCCTGCCAATCTTCATTCCACCAATTGCTCCACAATCACCCTCACCTATCATCTGGGGCTGGTACAAGGGGCGTTCAAGTTCTAAGGTCTCCGATTTTTTTCTCAAGACTGAGAGCAGATAGACACATGCGGTTTAGTTTAAAATACGTGTGCACTCTTTGTGAATGCGTGACAGAGATGGCAGCACTGTATGGCACACAGAACTCTAGTGGTGGCGGCGAGTGTGAGGATTGTTTTTGATACTTAAAATGGCGACGCTTTTGTTACAAGAACAGCAAGTAATCATTCATTTTCTCCATTTGCGTGGTGCGACACCCATTGAAATTCATTGCCAGTTGAGTGAGACATGTGGTGATGGTGTCATGAATGTGAAAAATGTGCGTTCGTGGGTGCGACAGTTCAAAGAAGGCCAAACGCCGTGTGACAACGAACCTAAACAATCTCGGCCTCGCACCAGCCGGTCTGACAACATGGTCAAGCGAGTTGAGAAAGTTGTTTTGGAGGATCGCCGATTGAGTGTGGAAAACATCGCCTCCAAAGTTGGCATTTCTGTGGGATCTGTGCACACATTCCTGCATGAAAACCTGCGAATGCAGAAAGTGTCCTCCAGGTGGGTGCCACGAATGCTGGCGGACGACCACAAGGCTGCACGCATGGACATTTGCCAGGCGATGTTGACACATGATGAAGGCATGAATGGGACTTTCTTATCATCAATTGTGACAATGGATGAGACATGGATGCCGTTTTTCAATCCTGAAACGAAGCTCCAGTCAGCTCAATGGAAGCACACAGACTCACCGTCACCAAAAAATTTCGGGTAAGCGCCAGTGCTGAAAAAATGATGGTGGCCATGTTTTGGGACAGCGATGGCGTAATCCTTACTCATTGCGTTCCAAAGGGCACTATGGTGACAGGTGCATCCTACCAAGATGTTTTGAACAACAAGCTCCTTCCAGCACTGCGAGAAAAACGGCCGGAAAGGCTGTACGTGTGCTCTTTCACCAGGACAGTGCACCAGTGCATTGGGAATACGCGATGCAGCAGTTTCTTCGTGAAAACAACCTTGAAGTGGTTCCTCATGCTCACCTGACCTGGCTCTTAGCGATTTTTGGCCTTTCCCAACGATGAAAGACACTCTCCGTGGTTGCACATTCACCAGTCGTGCCACTATTGCATCAGCGATTTTCCAGTGGTCAAAACAGACTCCTACAGAAGCATTCGCAGCGGCCATGGAATCATGGCGTCAACGTTGTGAAAAATGTGTATGGCTGCAGGGAGATTAGGTTGAAAAGTGACAGAAGTTTCCAATTTTTTGTATGATTTTTGTGTGAGAAAAAAAATTGGAGACCTTAGAAGTTGAACGCACAACGTACAATAGACCAGAAGTGGCTGCAGTACAAAGGACTTAATCCCACCCCACTAGCAATAATAATAATAATAGGTCAACCATCACATAGACTTACATTAAAGAACCACCTTTTTTATTTCTAAGAACACACTGCATATTTCAGTTATAAGTGATAATTATCAATTGCAGTACACAAAATAGTAAAATGTCTGTACTGTAAGTGTGAAGGTTTCAGTTATTTATGGCTGAAACATCAAGTATATATTTAGAAATAAAGAACAAGGAGGTCTTTTAATGTAAGTTTGTGTGATGGTTGATCCCAAAACCTTGAACACTAAATATTTATTGGAGAGGAAAATGATTGTCGTTTTTGTTGTCATCATCATAGCTGTTGCTGCAGTAAATATGAAAGTGATAAGCAAGGAAAAGTACTTGTTGTAATGAAGATTGTTTTAATCCCAAGAGTATTTATAGGATGAACTGTGTTGCAGGCACGAATAGGTGCTGGAAGTCTTTGTGGCCTCCATTATGCCCTGTGCACTTTCACACAGCTGCTACGACTGTCCGTGGCTGGACCAGGAAACAGTGTGCTAGTTCCAGTGCTAATTCAGGACCACCCTGCAATGCGGCATCGTGCTGTTCTTCTGGACATATCACCCCGTGGCCGAGTTCCAACATTAGTAAGTTTAGTGCGATATAGTAGAATTTGAAATTTCATTGATAAAGGGACAAATATATACAGAACCTNACGTATTTTATTTTGCTTATTACAAAGAAACTGCATCATGGATTTATTGTGTAGGTAATGACTAGGGACCAGATTTTAATGCAAATGCATATTTCTTTCTTGCAACCAGAAAGTATGCTTGTTTCGATACATGGATGAATTACTTCATTCCTTAAATTTTGGACATGGTTTGATGGTGCATATGCTTGCATATTTTGCCTGTTTCATATTTTCAAAGATCTCTATTTATACTGCATATTTCCTTTTTAAAATGTTTATCATATATATTTTTTAATTTTATTTTCAAATTTTCAATCATGGTCGTGTGTATACAATTTTTTTTCCGTATTAGAATATGTTGCATATTTGACTCAACATTTCGTCATGATTCATGTTTCTGATGCAATACCCAGGATAGGACTTTCCCGATCCCTCTACTCGTAACTTGCCTCATCCGCGTACCATCAAAGTGGCCGCGAAGAAATTAGTCGGAAGCGTTCACATGTAGCAGCTATCAACGTAATGGGACTTCACTTATTTATTTCTGAAGTCTATGTGAGGTTTGTTATGCATCTTCATTTGAAGCTTGAGGCCATTCACATTAGTGAATTCACATTCACATTCATGCATAAATGCATACATATTTAAGGGATTATTAGGGCATGAAAATCTGGTCCCTAGTAATGACTAACAACTTTGGCTTTGTGAGTAAATTTATGAGCAGTTGAAATTTTTGGGTGATAGTATATCCTTGATGATAATATGCAACATTTCTAGTGATTTTTTATGTAGAATATAAAATAACAACTTTGTGGCGACACAGAGTCTGTTTTTAAGTTTCTGTTAGATGGCAGTAACTGAAAAAGAAATACTTAAACATATAGTAGCAACCTGTGTGACAGTTTCTCAGTCTAATAAAAATTTAACCCCAATTTGCTTGCTCTGGAAGGAATCTGAAAATTATAATGTAAATCTGCAAGCTAACAAGTGTCCAGCTATGAATGACTCAGTAAAAAGAACTGCAGAGCAAAAAAATGAACCAGTACGCAAATCAAATAGACTCAAAAAACTACCAGGTATGAAAAATAAAGATTTTTTATGGTAAATAAAGGTGCTCCGAAAAGATATATTTCCTTAAACAGAGTAGCCAAAAAAGAAAATGATATCAAATTCTTTAATATTTTCCATCAGAACATTAGAGGTTTAAGGGGGAACGCAAATGAGCCATTAACCTTTTGACGTGGTCATTTAAATTCCGCAGCCGCGGCTCCTGCGGTAATATATTCAGCCGGCCATTTAAATTTTGCTCGAAAATTATTTATTCATCATTGTTCTTAAAATCTATGAGATAGGAACATGAAACTTTCACTAAAATGATCTTAAAAGGTGGTTTTATAACCTTACCTTATAATATGAACCCCCTTTATATCTTCAATGGAAGCATGTTATTTAGTATTTGAGCAGAGAATGGTACGCCTTGAAGGATGAAACTTTCACTAAAATGATCTTAAAAGTTGGTTTTATAACCTTGCCTTATAATATGAGCACCCGGTATCTCGGCTATGTAAGCAGGTGACGCCTTGAAGCATTAGTCTAAACACAGAGCTGGCTCTCGAAACGACCACCAAGGTCAGTACGATAAAATGGCGTCAACTGGAGCGATAATGAGTACTTTTCCCTCCCCCACACACATCCGTATCGTCTCAGGGGGTGACCACAGTGTTCTGCCTTAAATTGTGGCGTATTTCTAAGAAATGGGTGCTATGTACTGTGCGAAAGCA